>NW_007735743.1:64043-73729 GCF_000696425.1 Galeopterus variegatus | reverse complement strand
TAAACAGGTCACAGAATTAAGTGGATGAAAGGTGATTTGTTTGATGACTTATTTGGATAGGTAATTAACATCTTGATTATTTAACATTCACTAAAATATATTTTAACTTTAAAAAAATTTTTTTTTTTAGGTTGCTATGCATAATGACAGTAATGAATCTCTTTATGGTAAGGTTTTCTTTCTCACTTATCTTTAATATGTTGATCACTTGAAATACATTTGAAAAGCTTTTAATATGTAAATCACTCCTAGTGATTTATTTCCTTAATGGTACAGTAATAACCTGGAAAATGATACCTACTGACACTAAAGAAGTGTCAGTCACTGTTAAATTTCATTTGGATTAAATATCACAGACATCCCTTTCATTGGTTATAACTTTAGTATTGAGTTCAAGAGGCACTCTTGGGTTTTTGTCCTTTGCATTTAATTTCTTTTTGGTTCATCAGCATATTTTTAAGAAGAAAGGAAGGATAGAATAAGCCAAATTTTGGTCAATCCAAATATTATTTACATCTTGCTTTGTTCTAAAAAGTGTTTAACACACATGGTCAAAAGATTAAGGATACTTGGTATTTCAAGTCCAGTAGTCTTTATTTGGACTTTTGTCTTATTTTTGGTCAATTACTTAATTTTATGATTGCCGTGTCTTTCTTTCTTTCTTTTGCAAGAAGTTTAACAAACTCTTTGAATATCCCAGAGTCTGAAGAATCCGTGAAAGATTGTGAACAAGCTAGCTTGGATATGGATAATAGTATAAAATTTTCTGTGTGGGTTTCTTTCTTTGAGATTTACAATGAATGTATTTCTGACTTGTTTGTTCCTCTATCATCTAAGCTCCAAAAGAGAAAGATGCTGCGCCTTTCCCAAGATGTAAAGGGATATTCTTTTACAAAAGGTACGCTAATGAATATGTTTATTTTCTTGCTCCAAAATTTCCTTCTAGGCTTTGTGATAGCTATAGGAAAGCAAATAGCAAATAGCAAATTTTTATACTAACTATTAATATCAGTAGAATAAGAGAAATTTGTGCTTTGGAAGTATGTTTTAGTATGTTTATTAAACTCAAATATAAAAGGCTCTAATTTGGTATGTTTGCTTGAGTATTATTGATTGGATTCTTGCTGTTGGAAAAGCTGTGTTTGTTGATATTCACATTATTCTGGTACTTTGTAACAGTATCCAAATTTTGGAGTTATGAAATGTTGCCATGCTTTTTCATAATGTTGTTTTTCCAATATCTTAAAACCATTACTCAAAGTAGGAAGTACATGTTAGTAACATCATGACCCAGGATCTACATATGTATATATATGCACTTATAACATTTGCAACTCAAAAGTTTTGTGTTTAATATCTATTCTTATTATAAGGAATGCACCGTGATGTTTTCTATATTCTATTTTTATAAAATGCTGGTTGTAATTCAGTAAATTTGTTTTCATGATTCACTAATAAATTGCAATCTGCAATGTCTCATAGATGGGTAATAAAAAATAGATTTTATATGTACTGTGTTTTGTTTCTCTTTCTCTCTCTTTTTTTCTGAATGCCGAATTCTAAGGAATTGTACCTGTTTTTAATTATTCCTTTGGCAGACTCTGTGGAAGAACATTTACTTTGTGTGTTTATATAACTTAAATACTGGAACATTGTTGTACTCTCCTCTTCTGTACCTCTTCTTTTGTGGAATATTTAATAGTTGAATTGACTCCAGCTAGGATGTTTTATTAGAAGAAAGATTTCATTATATGTTGCTGGGAAAAGATCTTCAAAGACATTACATTGTAGAACAAATCCTGTGGTTTTATAAATTGATATGTATTCTCTTTATTTTTTCAGGATTTACAATGGATTCAAGTGACTGATTCCAAAGAAGCATATAGACTTTTAAAACTAGGAATAAAGCACCAGAGTGTAGCCTTCACAAAACTGAACAACACTTCCAGTAGAAGGTGTGGAGGAAATCCTTTGAAGTTAGCCTGAAGCACCCATGGAATTCTGTACTATTTTTTCTTTTTCTTTTTATATTTGGTGGCAGGCTGGTACAGGGATCCAAATACTGACCTTGGTGTTACCAACACCACGCTCTGTTTGCTAGCCCTTCGTGCTAATTTAAATACAAGTAATTTTATTTTTTTTATTTTATTTTATTTTATTTTTTGTCTTTTGTCTTTTTTTTCCGTGTCCAGCAACGGATCGCAACCCTCAGTGTTGCCCCTGTACCGGACCGGGGACCGGCAACGGGATCGCAAGCCTCGGTGTTGCTCCCGCGCCTCGCTCAGCCAGTGAGCGGGAGCCGGTCTGTATGTGGGATCCGAACCCTCGGACGGGAGCGCTGCCGCGCTTCCCAAGCCAGTGCGCCACCGGGCTGGCCCAACACCACGCTCTGTTTGCTAGCCCTTCGTGCTCATATAAATACAAGTAATTTTAGATTGAAGTGAGCAGGAGGTTCTCTGATGTGTTAAATGAATTCATAGGCATAAAAGCATTCTGTAAAGTTAAGAGCACTAACTAAGTTAAGAGCATGATATTATCAATACTATTTCTTATCCTAACCTTAGGTTTGCTACTTTGCAAGAAGTATCTGAGGTATTTTTACTTTCTTTTTGTCAATACCTAAGCTCAGTATTTTTGGAGCTGCCTGTAATTGTGACCTTTTGTCTGTGTCTTTCCCACTTACCGAATGAGTACTATATGCATACTGAGTTAGGCCATAATCTCAAGGGGTTAAGGAAGGATGCTTTTGATGGAAGGGATTGAGGGATAGGAGACAAAGGAAGTAAGTTTAAGCAGTGAGATATTTAAAACAGGCTTTCTGTTCGGGGAGAAAGAGCCCTGTTCCCTTACTCATTTGGGCATGGGATGATATATAATCCCAATAAACCCATATTTAGGTCAAATTTGTGCTTTGATTTAGGTATATATTTAAAGAATATTAACTGTATATAGAGCAGTTTAATGATACAATTTTTGTGAGCAAATTGAGACTTTATTATAAATGATTCCATTAATAGAAGTTGTAGTGTCAAGAGGAGAAGGTTTAAGGGATTGGGGACTAGGCAAAAGATAAAATACGATTTTCAGTAGTTGGATATGTAGGTGACAGTAGAACACTGGGTTGAAATATCTGGCAGCTAGTTGGAAAATGCAGTGGTGGATCATAGCTAATATTAGAGTATAAATAGAGGTCAACTTAGATGTTTTTCTTTTCTATTTAGAATAGAAAATGGAGAGTTGATGGTCAAAGGGTACAAAATCTTTTTTTTTTTTTTTTCCTTTTTGTCTCTTTTCATGTCCGGCAACGGATTGCAACCCTCAGTGTCGTGCCCGTACCGGACCAGGACCAGCAACGGGATCGCAAACCCCGGCGCTGCACCCGCACCTCGCCCAGCCAGTGAGCAGGAACCGGTCTGTATGTGGGATCCGAACCCTCGGCGGGAGCGCCACTGCACTCCCAAGCAGCGCACTGCAGCAGTGCACCACTGGGCCGGCCCAAAGGGTACAAAATCTTGGACTGGAGAAATATATTTTTCTTTTTTTTTTTTAAGTTCTGTTGCACAGTGTGGTAGATGTAGTTAATAACAGAGTATTGCACATTTCAAAATTGCTAAGAGTATATTTCAAATGTTCTCACCATAAAAAGTTAAGTATTTGAGGTGATGATATGATATGTTAAGTAGCTTGATTTCTTTATTCCACATTGTATTTATAAGTTAATTAGATTTATACAATTGTATGTTGTCAATTTCCAATTAAAAAAGTTTCCCTATTTAAAAAATGTAAAGATAACATTTGATCTTTATGTATTTCTTTTAGTCACAGCATATTCATCATTAGAATATTACAAATTGAAGATTCTGAAATTTCTCGGCTAATTTGAGTCAGTGAGTAAGTTGAGCATTACTTAAGTTATTATTTTGAATTGCTTTGAAGAACTTTTAAAGTAATTTTTTTTTTCTTTTTGGTTAACTTAGATTGTCTTTATGCGATCTTGCTGGTTCAGAACGAAGCGTGAAGACACAGAATGAAGGTGAAAGGTTAAGAGAGACTGGGAACATCAATACTTCTTTACTGACTCTGGGGAAGTGTATTAATGTTTTGAAGAACAGTGAAAAGTCAAAGTAAGTGCTGCTGAAAGTGTTATTAACATATTAAGAGCTATGATATTTAAACTTTCAACTTTGTTGTTTTTAGAAAGTTCTTTTTTTTGGTTTTTTAACCTGTTTCTTATGTAATGACTATATGGACTATGATTAAAGAACTTTAGCGATCTTAGATAAAAAGATATGAAAAAATAAAAAGTTAGTTGATATCAGTGACTCATCAAGTAAATTCAATGTTTTCCTTAGCAATTATACACCAACAGACACTTTAGACAGTAAACTTCTCACAATACTGGTTTAGCATCTAAAACCACTTTATTGTTACTAATGCATTGTGAGTGTTCTTCTAGATATGATAGAATTTTGTATTAATTAGCATTTCATGCTTAGTAAATGTTAAATCAGTCTTCACCATTTACACTTAAGGTTTTCATGGCAACTATTTTATAATTGTTTTTTACTAGGAAACACAACCCAGTTAAATGTGATTTTTCTTTACATTTTGTCTACTGTATTATTGTTAGTATTATTATTATCAGTAGTGGTATTTAAAGAAAACAAATAAACAGAAAGGAACTGTAATAAGCAGAACTAATCACTAACCTAAAGCTGAAGTCCACGGTAGCTGGATTAATTATTTCTTTGTAATATTTATCAGCATCCTGGTTTCATGAAATTTGTTTTAACATTTTTTTTGAAAATTTTTTCCATAGGTTTCAACAGCATGTGCCTTTCCGGGAAAGTAAACTGACTCACTATTTTCAAAGTTTTTTAATGGTAAAGGGAAAATATGTATGATTGTCAGTATCAGCCAATGTTGCTTTGCCTATGATGAAACACTCAGTGTACTGAAGTTCTCAGCCATTGTACAAAAGGTAAGTATATTCAAACTTCTGCAGAATTTGTTAAGCCTGCTATTAGAATATTAATGAATTTTCTTGAAATAAATAATGTATTTTGTACTTACTATAAAAATAGGAAATAATTGAAAATTAAAAATGTAAGTATTTGACCATGTAGGAATACATGATAAAATATTGAAAGTTGCCCCTGTAGGATTAAAATGACTTTTAGTTATAAGTGTTAATAATAAACATAAGTTATACATTTATGAGTATTCTTGGAATGAATTGTCTGCTCTGCCATCCATCTGGTTCAATTAATGCTTTTGGATAATCAGAAAGCCCCCTGCTAGGAATAATGCTAAGAACTTAACCTGAGAAGGTAGATTTACCTGTTGTTTGCATGTGTAAGTAGCTTTTTTCTTATCAGAATGTTCATGTAAGGATGATAATTTTTTTTTGTATGTTTGCATAGTTTTTCTTTTAACTCTGGAGTTGTCATTTGACAAATTTATAAATTTAATTATTTTCTTGTGGACAGTTCTTGCCTTTTCTGTTTTAAAAGTTACATTGAATATTTTAACAGGTTTGTGTTCCAGACACTCTAAATTCCTCTCAAGAGAAATCATTTGGACCTGTCAAATCTTCTCAACATGTATCACTAGACAGTAATTTGGATAATAAAATATTAAATGTAAAAACAGCCACCATTTCATGGGAAAATAGTCTAGAAGATCTGGTGGAAGATGATTTAGTTGACGATCTAGAAAAAGCTGAAGAAAAACAAAATGTGGAAACTGAACTTACTGATGAAGATTTAGATAGAACATTAGAAGAAGATAAGACTTTCGTTAGCCACAAGGAAAACCAAGTACGTATAAAGAAATCATACTTCTGTGCTAAGCTTAATATTCTGAAGGCTTCCTTTCATCCATTCCTTTCAGCAACATTGAAATTTTGTATCTCAACTGTATGTTTTGAAAAATTTCAAACCTGCAGAAAGTCTAGCACAATGAACACTCATTTATCCTTCCCCTGGATTTGCCAGTTGTTACCATTTTATGAGTATATGAATTTACATGTTTTGTCCTGTACCATTTGAAAACAAGATGCAGACATAATGATACCTTACAACTAAATATTTCAGCATATACTTTCTGAGAACATGGGCATTTTCTTCATGATCACAAAACCATTTTCATACCCAAGAAATTTAACATTGATAGAATAATAAAACCTTTTATACCATCCATATTGAAATTTCTCCAGTGGTCCCAATATGTTCTTTATAAGTATTTAGTTTTTATTTACATCCAGACTTAACATACTGCTTTTGATTATCAGTGTTTTTCAGTCACTTTTAATCTAGCATTGACATTTTTGAAAAGTGGAGACTAGTTGTCTTGTAGAATACCCCCAATCTAGATTTGTCTGATTATTTTCTCATGATTTAGGTTTAACAATTTAGGCAAGCATATTATATAGGTGAAGTTGTAAAGTTTACCATTGCATCACATCACATATGATTCCTCCATTCTTGGAGTTGCTAAGTTTTGCTCACTTGATTAAGGTACAGTATTTCAGATCTTTCATTATTATAAAAGTGTATCATCTGTGGGATGATACTTTGATTCCATATGAATATCTTATTCCCCAGAATCCTTTTACTCTGTGATTATAGCATATTCCATCAGACTTTTAGTTCACAGTGTTAAGTATAAGCACTCAAAATATCTACGTAGTACCGATGATCCTGCTTCTTCAAAAACAGGAATTTATTGATCATCTTATTGTTATGGTAAATGAATAGCATTTAACCGTGGTTCTTTTAGCCTCTGTCCAAATATAGCTCATATGTGTATTTAAATTGTATTAATCCTGAAATTTAGAGTATTCACCTGTTCTCATTAATTGGAAATAACCACATATGTTTATATGGAGTCCTTTTGCCAGTGTTCTAGGAACATTGGTAAACATTGGTGTTCGTTCTAGGAACATTGGTAAAAATCCTTTTGCCAGAGTTCTAGGAACATTGGTAAACATTGGTGTTCACAGAGGTGCTTTAATGGTGTTGACATATCACACATCATATTATTTTTTTTGGACTGTAGATGTTCAAATAAACGGATGACGTATTGGGTTAAATACGCTCATTTTAATAATTTAGTGTCCCTGAATGCCATTATTGTACCTATGTTGTTTGGAAACAAGAATGGAAGCTTTAGATGTGGTACGAGTCCCAGTTTATCTGGTCAGTATTTGATTATACCTTGTTTACTTTGGCCTCTCTTATGTAGTACTTCTCTCAGTGACAAGAGGAGCTACTAATAGTCCTGTTTTAGTTTGTTATGGTCTTATCGAAGTTGAAGTTTTTATGTAATGTTGGTTAAACATGAAATGTTAGTAAGATTTCTGAGTTTACTGGGGAAAAATACTCAGTGTATAGTTTATGATGGATAACAGTGTAAATGTATATTTGCTTATAACACTAGATATATTTTAAAGTAAGAAATTCATTAAAATTTTGTCTAATATTTGACTTTTAAAAATAGAGATGATTACTCATTTTAATAATTTAGTGTCCCTGAATGCCATTATTGTACCTATGTTGTTTGGAAACAAGAATGGAAGCTTTAGATGTGGTACGAGTCCCAGTTTATCTGGTCAGTATTTGATTATACCTTGTTTACTTGGGCCTCTCCTATGTAGTACTTCTCTCAGTGACAAAAGGAGCTACTAATAGTCCTGTTTTAGTTTGTTATGGTCTTATCGAAGTTGAAGTTTTTATGTAATGTTGGTTAAACATGAAATGTTAGTAAGATTTCTGAGTTTACTGGGGAAAAATACTCAGTGTATAGTTTATGATGGATAACAGTGTAAATGTATATTTGCTTATAACACCAGATATATTTTAAAGTAAGAAATTCATTAAAATTTTGTCTAATATTTGACTTTTAAAAATAGAGATGATTAGATGTTACATGCTTTATTATTTTAACTAGAAGATTGGTACTATTCAAATCATTATAAAATATGTTGATATTAACATATTTACACTTAAATTTACTTAGCTAGAATAGCCAGCCAGAACTTTTTAAGCAAAACTTTATCAGATGCTAACAGTAATAAAAAATAATTATCAAAAATTATTAAAATAAACCAGTTCCCCAAGGGATTGTACTCCCATATTTATGCAGATTTCTCTAAGTCTCTGACATTACTCCTTCAGTAGTTACCATTTATTTTTTAAACAGTTGGAAAGTATATAGTTGTTTAAAATGATGAAAGTAGTATATATATATATATGATCGAATGTGAAAAAAGAAAAGTATAAAGCTGTCTTTACCACACATTAATTGATTTTTATTATACATTATTGTTTTGTAATATGATTTTCTTTATTTTAAAATAAATTGACCAGCTGCCAAAAAACCAAATTGATTGTGAAAAGTATGAATTATTAATATAGGTTGCCATTATTGATTATAGTAGCTTACTGTATGACAGCACCATAATTGAACCAATCCCTTAAGTTTTGGTTATTGAATTGGGTTTTACTTTTTCTTTAATTAGATGTAACCACTATCACAAAACAACAACACTGCTGTGATAAGCAATTTTACAGTCAAAACACTGACTTCATGTTACATAATTATTTTCTTGGTATAAATTCTTAGAAGAGGAATTTCATAGTATAAATTCTTAGAAGAAGAATTTCAAAGTCAGAAATATCTATAGTAATATTTTTAAATATAAAGTTGAGACACTGAAGATCTGTAGCTTTGAGAGAATTTATTGATTAATTTGTTTTTGAGAAACTTTAGTCAGAAACCTTAGAGAACATCAGGCCGTTTTCTTAATGCTATATTTTATTATTAATCTATACTGGCCATATTTGGTGTTAATTGATTTATTTGTTCATTGTCCATATTACATGATTACGTTTGTGTTTTCAAAGGCTATATAGAGTTCTTGCGCACATCTGGATAGTTATAAAAGCCTAATTAAATAAGTTTATGTAGCATCTCTTTTTGACATTTTGGAAAGTGTTTGGGTATTTGTAGCAACTTCTGTGTTGCCCTATACAACACTTGGGCTTTAGACTTTGACAGGCCACTTTAAACCAACCTTTAGTATTTGCTGCATGTCTGGTTCTTTTATGAAATGTGGATGCCACAAGCTCACAGAAAATTCTGTGCATTAAATGAAATCAAATATGGAACTCCCTAAAGAAGTTCCTGGTGAATCATAACTGCTCAAATTTTCCTTTACTTTTTTTCTTAGTGTAGCTAGACAGACATTTGAGTTATCATAAGTCTGTTTCTAAACTGTGGAGAGGTCCAACTGATTTTTCAGATTAATGAATCTCTGCAAATGCATAATTTTCAGTGAGACTATTATCACTGTTAAAAAGGATGCATAATTATAATTGACTAAATGAAAAGTTTTATTTTTTGAACAGTTGGATGGTATTTCTTTTGCGATATATTTATTCTTTCATAAGAATTTTAACATTTACATATTTTAGAAACTGTTGGATTTAATAGAAGACTTGAAAAAAAACCTGATAAATGAAAAAAAAAGAAAAGTTAACATTGGAATTTAAAATTCGAGAAGAAGTTACCCAGGAGTTTACTCAATACTGGGCTCAACGAGAAGCTGACTTTAAGTAAGTTATGTCTTTCATGTCCTGGTAAAAATGAGAATTTTATTTACTTGTTTAATTTTTTTAAAAAAA
>NW_007735743.1:59168-63205 GCF_000696425.1 Galeopterus variegatus | reverse complement strand
TTTTAGAAACTGTTGGATTTAATAGAAGACTTGAAAAAAAAACTGATAAATGAAAAAAAAGAAAAGTTAACATTGGAATTTAAAATTCGAGAAGAAGTTACCCAGGAGTTTACTCAATACTGGGCTCAACGAGAAGCTGACTTTAAGTAAGTTATGTCTTTCATGTCCTGGTAAAAATGAGAATTTTATTTACTTGTTTAATTTTTTTAAAAAAACTTATTACTTATTTTATATTAGGTAGCTTCTGAATTCTGACTTCTCTATACAAGCTTGAAGATAGCTGTTACTAATCCCCATGCATAATTGTTTAACTTTGCTTTTAATCTATAATGTAGTTAGTCTTAGAAATTTAAAACAAAAACACGAAGCAATGCCTTTTCCGTTTTTTAATGAGATTGATTTGTGTTATATCTTAAGAGAGATATTAGAAGAAAATGCTGAATGTCGTTTGGCTATCTTCAAGGATTTGGTTGGTAAATGTGACACTCAGGAAGAACCAACAAATGAAGATTTGTGCCATGAAAGTTAAAACGGAAGTATGTTAACTGAAATACTAAAAAAGTCAGTCAGGTTTTGGTACTAGGATTTAGTGTACCACGGCAACGATGAGAAACTTTAATGTCGTTTAGAATTAAAACAGTACTTACTGTGGAGCTTTATTATAACTAGGAATGGGGCTGGCCTGTTAGCTCACTTGGTTAGAGTGTGGTGCTGATAATACCAAGGTCAAGGGTTCAGATCCCTGTACAGGCCAGCTGCCAAAAAAAAAAAAATAGGCATGTTTTGTTAGGAAGGTAAGCACAATTAGTTTAAATATACCTACTGGACTTAGAAAAATTTATATTTTTGTTACATTTATATCCCATTTTGCTATTGCTTAAGTCATATTGGTTGTAGGCAGATAGATTCCTTTTTGTCTGATTATGGGATACCCCTCAGATTAGTTTTAACCTTAAACATTTTTAAATTAAAAAAAAATTAAAGGTGTAAGAGAACTAAGGGGTAATTACTTACTGTTCTGATCAAACTAGATATAACTAGCATGCTCTTCTGAAAGAAATTAAAATCACAAAATTTCCTTTAAAAAATTGCCAAAAGAAAAGTTGATCTCATAGAAGTAGAGAGCAGAATAGTGGTTACTAGAGGCTGGGAAGGGTAGGGGGAGAAGGGGAAAGACAGAGGTTACAGATACAATTATAGCTGGACAGGAGGAATAATTTCTAGTGATCTATAGCTTTGTAAGGTGACTAGAGTCAGCAGCAATTTATTATATACTTTCAAATAGTTAAAGAGAGGATTTTGAGTTTTCCGAATACTGACCCTTCACTTGAATCTGGACTGGCCTTAATGATTTGTTTGCAACTCAAAGAATGATATAAAAGTGATGTTGGTTGACTTTCAAGATGAGATCAAGAACGGTCATGCACCTTCTGCTTGGTTCTTTGGGGATGCTCACTCTGGAAAACCAGCTGTCATGTAAGAAGTTCAAGTATCTAGAAATTACCATGCTGACAGGTAATGAGTGGGCATCTGGCCAGCGTCAACTGCCAGCCATGCAAGTAAGACATGGGGGTGTTATGCACAGTCGAGTCTTCAGATGACTATAGCCCCAACCAGCAGCTGACTATGACCACATGAGGGGCCTGCAGGGAGACCTGTCTGGCCAATCCCTCCCTAATGCCTGACCCACATGTCATGAGTCCATTCAAATGCCTATCTTACATCACTAATTGTAATTTGTTCTGAAACAATACCTTTAGAAATTTTAGTTGTTTAAAATCAGTTTTACATGAAACATAAGTTGTAGAACAAATTTTTCCAAAATATATACATACCTTTCTGTGGACAAAGACAGCTGCTCACAGGGGCTCTAATTTAGTCTTTACTTTTAATTTATCTTATGTATTCAGGGAAGATGAATCTGTGGCTGAAATTTTTCATCTGAATACACAGTTTAATTTCAGGGACATATGAAATCTTCAAAGTAGTTGTAATCTAGTCATTAGAAAAGATATTTTCTGCTTTCCTGAGTTTTTATGTGAGATAAGACAGGGTCAAGCATACACCTGAACTCCCATTAAAAGACATTTTTCTATTCTTTTAAAGTAAATTTAGAAAGATTGTTTTTATAGTTTATAATAATTTGTCTGCCTTCAGATACTGTTAAACAAAACACAAAATTGAACCCAAATAGTAGAAAATAAATGAAAAGTGATGAAACTCCTTTTCAGGACATAGAAGGTTATGAAAGTTTCAGAGTCACACTGGTCATAGGAAGCAAAGAAAGATTTTTAGGAAGTGGGAAAGAGAGAGGTAAGCATTAATGATGTAATTCTGTGAATTATCATCAAAATATAATTAAAGTCATAAAGGTGAATACATTCTCCAAAGAAGTAAATGCAAATATATAGAGAAAAGGAGATTATATCATATATACATGGTACGCATTCAATAAATATTGGTTCAAGGTGTCAAAGACTGAAGAGAGCTCTGAAAAGGAAAAGTTTGAAAATAACTTTTTTTTTGCTTCTATATATCACTCTTTTTTTTCCCTTGCTTCATTGCAAATTTACACTCAGTTGTCTGAAGTAGATAAAACAAAGGAAGAGCTTACACAGCAGATGACAAATCTCCAGACTGAACAAGCATCTTTACAGTCAGAAAACACACAGTTGGAAAGTGAAAATCAGAATCTTCGGCAGAGACTTCAAGTAATGGCTGAACTGTATCAAGAAAATGGAATGAAACTCCACAGGAAATTGATAGAAGAGGAAAAGGACCGGTTAGAGAAGGACGAGAAACTTTCCAAAGTAGAAGAGAAGATGAGCCATGCAGCTGAGGAACTGGAGACCTACAGAAGGCGAGCCAGAGATGTGGAAGGAGAATTGGAGAGAACCGTTCATTTTTATCAAGGGCAGATGACTTCCTATGAGAAAAAAGCACATGAGAATTGTTTTGCAGCTGAGACTGCTGAAAGACATCTCAGGTATTTAAGGAAAGTAAATATTCACAAGAGACAAAAATTAGCTGAAAAAGAGTTTAAATTTGAACTTTTCAAAAAAGATCCTTATGCAGTTGATGTTCCCAATACAACATTTGGTGGAGAGCATTCCCCATATGGTGCCTCACCCGTGGGTCGACCTTCATCCGAAACGAGAGCTTTTCTGTCTCCACTCAGACTCGCACCTTTGACTCCAGGGCGAGGAGGAGGAAGAGGCTCAAGAGGCCCAGAGAATATTCTGGACCACCAGATGACCAATGAAAGAGGAGAATTGGGCTGTGATAGGTTAACCGATTCTAATGGAGCACCTTCTGGGTTCCTGTCACCTCCGTGGGAACAGCACTTGAGTATGATGGTCCCTCCACCAGGCCAACCATGTTCTGATCCAGCTCTTTTTCCATGAAGGCAAGACGGATTTGATTCTAATCCTGGTGGACCGTCTGGACCAGCAGAACTCAGAAGTTTTCATATGCCTTCTTTGGTTAAAGTGGATGCGCCAAAGTCTTCACAAATGGAATCCAGTAGAAATGACATCAAAGACGACCTTGGTAATGTAAATGTGCCTAATTCATCTGTGCCTGCTGAAAGTGAAGCAACTGGCCCTGGCTTCGCTCCTCCACCTTTTCCTGCAGTCAGAGGTCCATTGTTTCCAGTGGACATGAGGGGTCCATGCATGAGAAGAGAACCTCCTTTTCCTCCACCTCCTCCAGGAAGCATGTATGGAGCTCCTCGAAATTATTTTCTACCAGGTGTCTTCCCTGTCCAGCCACCACCTCCATTTGCAATGAGAAATGTCTATTCACTGAGGGGTTTTCCTCCTTATGTTCCTCTAAGAGCTGGATTTTCACCTCCACTCCCACATTCTGAAAGTAGGGGTGAGTTCCCTACAGGGTCACTTCCATGCTCAAATGACCCTACTCCTGAAATCCAGAGCCACAGCAAGAAACCTGATGATATTTTTGGTCTCTCTTCATAAATAGTTTTGACTTATCCCTCATTTTCAGTTTAAGTAACTACTTTTTTTTTGCTCAAATTA
>NW_007735743.1:51231-57942 GCF_000696425.1 Galeopterus variegatus | reverse complement strand
CGCACTGGTCATCCCTATATAGGATCCGAACCCGCAGCGGGAGCACTGCTGCGCTCCCAGCTCCACACTCTCCTGAGTGCGCCACAGGCTCGGCCCTTCCCTGAGCTTTTTGAAGTGCCCTCGTACATGGAGATGTGTGTATTATATATTTGTGCATGTATGTGTATAATTGACAGTTAACTTTTTTCTGATGATAAAAAGAATACACTACTGCTAATTTTGACCAAAGTCCAGGGAACACGTCTGGTGATGATTTTGGTGGTGACAGTAATGCAGGGGTATCACATGGCAGAATGAGAGCAGAGAGAGAGAGAGAGAGAGAGAGAGAGAGAGAGGTAGATCCTCATGTGCTCTCTTTTTAAAGCCACCAGAATCACTTCCATAATCCAAGAATGGATCAATCCATTTACCAGGACACAGTCCTCACAATTCAATCACCTCTACCTTTCAACGACCACAGTAGGATTTCCTACCCTCTTAACCCTGTCACAGTGGGGACCAAGCCTCCAACACACTAAACTTTTGGGGGGACAAAATTCAATCCATAATACCCTGGATTAATAAAACCAGGAACTCTGGCAGAATCAAAGGTAAAACCCTCTTACTTGTTCACTTCTATGTAACCCTTAGTAAAAACTACTACTTAAAACCACACAAAGAATGTGATGATATGAGATGAGGTATGATTTGGGACAGAAGAGCTAATAGGGATTTTCCTTTGGGGAAATTGCTGTGTTGTAAACCAACAGTGCAAATTGGTTTAAAACCTGATAGGTAGAGGCCAATGTACAGTGGAAGTTAAAGATATAATAGAGTTGTGGGTGGATGAGGCAGTGAAATCATTGAAAGTAAGGAGGAGATTTATATTATATTAGGTAAGGACAATCTGTGACAGAAGAGAAGGGAGGAAAAAATGAATGATTAGTAACTGGTTGTGCAGGAAGTTGAGGAAGGTCTTGCTTAACGGCTCCCTCTTTTCTGTGTTGATGAGAAGTAAGGTTGTCTTCGAGAGTTGTTGGAAAAGAAGGCTCTAGTAATACTGATAACCATTTTTATTATCTCTAGTCCTTATGACAACCCTGCAGGGCATATGTTATAATCTTCATTTTAACAAAGGAGAAACCTTAAACTTTTAGAAGCTCTGGAATTTGCCTAAACCAAGTAAATAGTGGAGATAAGGTTCACTTGCTTACTCTTGCCAATGAACTCTTCTGTCTCCTGAGCACTCACTTTTGAGAGGAGCAATGGGTTAAAAAACGTCATTGTAGGGAATGGAGAGAACAGCTTCATGGGATGTATAATATGTTGGGGTGAAGCACTGAGACATCAATCACTTATGGTGGACTGATTTGTGGTTGCTCCAATCTATGTGATTCTGAATCCCCCCACCCACACCCCAACTCCTGCTGTGCACTGCTCAGCTCCCAGGAGTAGGAAGCAGACAAGATATGGTGTGTAAGTCACAGTCAAGGTTTTGGATGGAAGCTAAAGTGGAAAGACAAGGGGCGAATGCAGCCCCAGCCTGTGTGAAAAGTTAAAAAGTATGTATTAAAATTAAGCGAAAATATAAAAATAATTATTGGACATCAATGTTTACATCAAATTATCTAAATGGTGCCAACATTTTATTTAAATTTAATGAAAATTTCATTAACTCATTAAAGATTTTTAATAATAAACTATTCCCAGTTCTAGCATTCTATATCCATGTGGTTGCCTATATGAAGAATTGTTGCCATATTACAAGCAGGTTGCATTTGGAGTATTTACACTATACAAATTTAACATTTAAGAGTACCTTCCAAAATACCCTTCAGCACACCATATGCAAATTGCAATAACTTGCTAATTTATGAGTCCCCCCATGGAAACTCTCAAGGCTTCTCATTGCACTTATTCTAAATCCACATTCCTTACCTGGACCCACAGGTCCTGCATGGTCTGGACTTTGCTTACCTCTCCAGCCTTATCTCTTGTCACCCTCACTCCCAAGCTTCCAGTTTCACCTCTTCTTGATCATGTGACTTTCTTGTCCACCCTTCTGTCATCAATCCCAGCACAATCATCCAAGGTGGAAAGGAAGTCCATGAATTCTTCAGGTACTTCTTGAGCTCAGATGGTACTAAGAATGCAGAGATGAGAGTCAGCTGCCAGGGTCGAGGAGCTCTCAGCCTGCTGGAGGAGCAGACACTGGAGACTGTGGATTGGGCAAGACTCGGCTGCTCCTAGAATGAGAGGTGGGCACTTTCCGTGGGCTCATTCTGGGAGGATTTCCTTGGAGGAGTGCCCATCAGCAGATCATGGCAGAGCAAGTAGAAGTTTTGCAAGAAAGGAAAAAAAGCACAGCTGGGAGATGGGTGTGTGTGTTGGGAGTGGGGGCGCAGACAGTGGGAAGTTGGTCGTATTTGCAGTTGAACTTCTTGAATTTTTCTGCTGAAATCCCTAACAGCAGTGAGGACGTCCCAGCAGCTCTGATCAGATAACCTAAGCCATCCTTCTGCCTAAGAAATCTCCCTCTACAGTTTAATCTTTTAACACATAATTCATGTGAAGGTTCATTCTGCTTTTTAGAATTCCTGGCATTGTTTTAATTAAGAAAAAAGATGCTTCTCATACTTTTTGGTTTAATTGCCTAACATCGTCTCCACCATTTTGAGATAAAACAATGTTTCAGTCTAATAAGCCATGTTTATCCTGAGGCTACACCTTGGCTCATCAGCCCCAGTTGGGTGATGATGTTTTCAGTACTGTTTCCTCTCTCTGCCATCAATCCCCAAACTGCAGCAACAGAACGAAGTCAAGCTAGTTGTATGTGGATTAGTTAAGACATGGTTGCAAGAGAGTCAATTTGATAAATGTCTGGTTGAGCATGACCTGGTTCTGATTACTACTCAGAGTGAGTTAACTTTTTTCTTTCCTTGCATACGTGAAGGAATGTTAGCTACTTGATTTCTTTATTTATTCCGAAATCAACTGGTATTGCAGCCCATTTGCTAATGTGTTGCTGTCTTTCTAGTTAGACCCCACCTTTGAGGGGGAAATGTTCCCCTATAGAGGAGCAAATGTCCCCCTCCCAGCTGAAGAGGACGCTAACATTGATAGTGGCAGATGTGCTAGCATCCGCCTGAGGCAAACAGGACAAAGAGTCCACACTCAAGGGGGAAGATACATTTAGTGCCTATTTTGGCAATGCATGATTAGCTGGGTTTGAAAATCCTGAGATAATTCCTCTCAGTCAAAAATGGGAGGAAAATATTAGGCATATCAGAATACTTAGCAGACAGTTGTCACAGCAGTATTTTGATTCAAAGATTAGGAAAATTACTGTCTATTCAAGTGATACAATAAAGAGAAGTGAGACACTTGGATGATTCTTGAGTGCCATTTGGGCTCTTTCTTCCCACATTAGTTATTAAAAAAAAAAGAAACCAACACTTTCAAAACCTTCACTGAGAACCTTCTTTATGCAAGCACAGTTGTGAGCTGTTAAGGAAATATCAATTATTTCGTTCAGATAATATTTGTGTTTCTAGGTGTCGTGTACTGTCCAACTTGAACACAGTAAACAGGGCCCTTTCTCATGAGCTTAATTCCATTTGGAAGAGATAGCCTGTAAGACAACAAACTAACAAATTAGCGAGAACAATCCCAGTAGTAATAGAAATAATGAGAATTTTAATAGAGTTATGTGATGTGGAGGAACTGGTGACATTTAAATTGAGATTTGAGTGACAGGAAGAGGTCAGCTATCTAGACACCAAGCAGAGGTGATAGTTATACCCGAGGTCCTAAGAACGGGCTGGAATTTGGAGAGACTGAGAACAACAGGGCTCTGCCTGATTGCAGGGGGAGAAGGACACACAGGTCCTGGATGAGCCAGGGTTTGGCATTTACCCCATATCTGATAAGTCTTCCTGGAGGATTTTAAGCAGCAGAGTGAAAGGGTCATATTTTCATTTTCAAAATACTTCTGCATGAAAATATGAATTATGGAATGCAGGAGGACAAGAGTGGACACTCAGGCGAGGTCCTGAGTGCAACGTGGCTGCAGAAGTGGGGGAATGTGGAAGGAGCCAGGATGTGTGTAGGGAGCAGTGTCAACTGGACATTTTCATGGATGCCTTGGGAGGTGAGAAGGGAGGGAAAGTGAATCAAGGATGACATGACATAGATTTCCTTCCCTACTCCAGGCCTGATCATACACACACACACACACACACACACACACACACACACACACACACACACTCACACACATGCACGCACACACGCACGCACACACATGCACACGCACACACACTCACCTGCTTCCCCAAAGCCCTTCCCACCCTATTACTTGCAAACACCCCAAATCCAGTTGCTCTGGCCATGCTGTGATCCTTGATTCTTCTCTTTACTGCCCTTCATATCTGCTTCGGCTGCACACCTAGTTAGCTCTACATCCAACATGTGTCAACTGTCCACTCACTTCTCACATTTTAAGTGCCAATTACACGGTCCAAAACAGTATCCTGTGGCACCTGGCCCCCTTTTACAGCTTCCTGGGATTCCCCTTCCTTCCCCCCACATTCTTGCCTCCCTGAAACCCAGAAGCAGCATTACCTTCCCAAGATGTAAATCAAAACTGACAGGCCACTGTATGTGCACATTACACATCGTTCTGTGGAAGGTGAGCTTCTTTGCATGGTCTAAAAGGGCTCACACAGTCTTGCCTCTGCCTGCCCTTCTGATCATTTGGTACTGCAGTGGATTGAATTGTGTCCCCCCAAAATGCCCTGAAGCTTGAATTGTGTCCCCCAAGTTTTATGTATTGGAAACTTAGCCCCCACTGTGACTGTTAAGAGGGTGGGAAATCCTATCATGGTAATTGAAAGGTGGAGCCTTGAAGAGGTGATTGGATTGTAGGACTGTGCTGTAGTGAATGGGTTAAAAATGGTGGTCAGGGGTGTGGTTCCGAAGGGCTTTACAAGCAGAGGCGAGTCTTTCTTTCTCTCTCTTGCTCTCTCTGCTCTCTCTGCTTCCACCATCTTGCAATGTGACCCCTGGGTCACTGTTGCCACCAGCAGATGGACTTTGGACAACTCAGCCTCAGAAACTGTAAGCCATATGTCGTTTTTCTTTATAAATCCCCCAGTTCCAGGTATTTTGTTATAAGCAACGTAAACAGACTAATACAGGTACCATCCTTCTGCAGGCTGTGGCCTGCCAGCTGTCTGGTTTCCTTTTAGTTAAATCATGCCAGGCTTTGTCCTGTACTTGCCATTCCTTCCAGTGAAGTCAAGTTCCCCCAAACACCCACAGTGATGCCTTCTCTTATCAATCATATGGCAACCCGAATGTCCCACTCTCAGATGAGTCTCCCGGAGTGACCCAGCTGAAGCATTTTCCTGTGCCACTTCATGTTTTGATTGCGGAAGGGAGTGTAACTCCAGGTCCTCCTATTTTTGGTTGTTCTATCATGGAGCTGGCCTCAAATGCTTTCCTCTATTCACTTTCCTGTGAATAACCCTTTATATATTGTTTTAATACATAGATAATTGCCTTAAATAGTACTAAGGAATTTAATCGCAATTATCTAAGATGCCTCTAACAGACACATGTAGTGACATTTTCTCTTCTTGAGTGATAATGCAAGACAAGATACTTGAGAAGACCCAGTCTTCTCAAAGCAGTAAAATTAAAGGCCCCTCTGAAGGGACTTGGTGCGTGCCTGGCCTGAGTCTTTGGAGAAGACCCAGCATTGGAGAATGCAGCAGGTGCAACCTCACTCCCTCAGGGTCAGGGCTGGCTGATGGCCCCATCAACCTGATGGGATTAGGCACAGTTTGTCCTTTGTGCCATCTGCATTGAGGTTGAGTTTTTAAGAATTTTGATTATAATCAGGATGTGAAAATTGCCCTTTTTTAAAAAAAATGCAGACAATTTGGAGTTTTAGTGGAAGCTCTTGAGGGATTCCTTGTTTGGTTGCTACCTTTTGACAAATTCCAGTGATCAGGAGTGGTAGTTTGCAGACTGATAATTTGCATGTTTTTAATAGGCTTTCATCCCATGTGATTTATTTTTCATGCTGGTGTGAAACCTCTGGTTATGAAACTTCTGCAGATTACCCTGGATAATACATCAGTCCCACAAAAGAGAAAAGCTATGGATGTGAGTGTAAGTCCCAACAATGAATAATTAACTCTCCATTAATGCTCTCACAGCAAAAGAAACAATTAACAGAGTTAGAAGACAACACACAGGGTGGGAGAAAATATTTACAAAATATACATGTGACAAAGGATTAATATCCAGAATATACAAGGAACTGAAACAACTTTACAACAAAAAAAACATGTAACCCAATAAAAAAATGGACAAAAGAGCTAAATAGGCATTTCTCAAAGGAAGATATATGAATGGCCAACAGACACATGAAAAAATGCTCAACATCACTCAGCATTCGGGAAATGCAAATCAAAACCACACTGAGATACCATCTCACCCCAGTTAGGATGGCTAATATCCAAAAGACTTTGAATGTCAAATGCTGGTGAGTTTGCAGAGAAAAAGGAATTCTCCTACACTGTTTGTGGGACTGCAATATGGTGCAGCCTTTGTGGCAAATGGTATGGAGTTTCCTCAAACAATTGCAGATAGATCTACCATATGGCCCAGCTATCCCACTGCTGGAAATATACCCAGAGGAAAGGAATGGAAATCATCAAGTCA
>NW_007735743.1:44880-50606 GCF_000696425.1 Galeopterus variegatus | reverse complement strand
TATGACCCAGCTATCCCACTGCTGGGAATATACCCAGAGCAGAGGAATGGAAATCATCAAGTCAAAGTTATACCTGTTTTCTAATGTTCGTTGCAGCACTATTTACAATAGCCAAGAGCTGGAACCAGCCCAAATGTCCATCATCAGAAGAGTGGATACGAAAACTGTGGTATATCTACACAATGGAATACTACTCAGCTGTAAAAAAGAATGAAATACTGCCATTTATAACAACATGGATGGACCTAGAGAGAATTATATTAACTGAAACAAGTCTGGCACAGAAAGAGAAATACCACATGGTCTCACTTATTTGTAGGAGCTAAAAATAAATAAATGAAAACACAAAAAAAAAAAAAAAAAAAAAAAAAAAAAAAAAAAGGGGGGGGGGGGGGAGGGAAGAAGACACAACAATTACAATTCCTTGAAGTTGATACAAAAAGCGAACTGATATGAGGTTGTTGGGAAGGACGGGTGCGTGGGAGGAGGGAGGGAATTTTCGGTAACGGGCCACAATAATCAACCACATTGTATATTGACAAAATAAAATAAAATTTAAAAAAATAATAACAAAATAAAAAAAATATATAGGTTGTAAGATTATGAGGCTTAGGAGACTCAGGAAGCAGACATGGTTTGTGGCATTTTTCCCTTTAATTTTTGCTTTCTCTAAGTTTTCAGGCTAATGCGGGGCTCAGGCAGCACCTGCTAAAGAAGAAAATTGCTCAGGGCTTCCTTTGGACTGGTCTGGACACGGGCCTGCTGCTGTCCCACCGCGAGACTCTAAGGGACGATGTGGGCACCGATGAGCTCCTGAGCAGGNAAAAAAAATATATAGGTTGTAAGATTATGAGGCTTAGGAGACTCAGGAAGCAGACATGGTTTGTGGCATTTTTCCCTTTAATTTTTGCTTTCTCTAAGTTTTCAGGCTAATGCGGGGCTCAGGCAGCACCTGCTAAAGAAGAAAATTGCTCAGGGCTTCCTTTGGACTGGTCTGGACACGGGCCTGCTGCTGTCCCACCGCGAGACTCTAAGGGACGATGTGGACCGATGAGCTCCTGAGCAGGTGTTGTGGGTCAGAGAAGGATCGAAGTGAAAACCAGTGATAAATTAAGGCAGGAGCTCGTGCTTCCCAGCCCTCTGATTTTCATGTTCTGTGTGGAGGAGCCCTTGCAGCACGCAGTGTTCCCAAATTAGACAAAAGAAAAACCTCCCTCACAAACACATGCAACACGTTCTCTCCAGACCGTTTCTGAGCAGGGCCCACAGACATGAGGACACAACTTTGTGGAAGGAGGAATGTATCTTAAAGCCACTGTTGCAGGCTTTCCTTCCCTTCCACCTAAACCTTGACGCTAACAAACTGGATAGATTGGAGTGACTTTATTACTCTTTTTTCTTAAGTGAACGTATTTCCTTTCTATTGCTTCTCAAACCAGATTATTATAACAGAAAAAAGAGATGATGGTGATGGGTAATAGGGAAGCTTTACTTGTATTTAATATTTCCCAAGCACTAGAAACACAGATAATCATTTTTTTTTAATAAAAATAGAATATGATTGTGGAAAGGAGTTTATAAAAAGACAGGAAAAGGACTTTTGGAATCTCCCTAAAGCAAGAGCACGAAAGCGATTTAACAGCAACACAGTCTAAATTCCCAAGGTCAATGGTTTCCATTTCCACTATGGTATGGAATCATCTCCTAGTGGGCTTCCAGGCAAAGTGTAACAAAACTTTGTTTACAGGCCAGAAAACAAACAAACAAACAAACAAAACCATGAAATCCACAACCTCACAGCAACCTCATTGAGTAATATTTTACTCAAATCCGTCAAAACAGCTTAATATAATATAATATCTATAGAAGCAGAGTTAAATCTAATTCAATTCAATGTGCAGAACAAAACTCTGGCTGAGCTCCTCCGCATGTTAACGTGTCACCTCCTGCTGTCCCAATCCACATGTTGACCCTCCAGGAAGAATAAGGCACAGCCACTGTCTGTGTGATGGTGTGAGGGTCATTTGAACATGAGGGAATGACAAATCGAACTCTTCTTTGCCTTCCTCCTCCTCAAAATCCTCATATCCCCAGCCCTGGAGCCTGACGATGCCCTCACAGTACATCTCCCGAAGCAGAGTCGCAGAGAGATCGGGCTTGTACAGTCGACACATCAGGTGAGAACGTTCCCAATCCCAAGTAGTGCTTAGTGCTTTGCTGTCTTTACTTTAAATGGGCAGCTACAGTGGTGGATTTAAATTTTGATTTAAGTAATAGAATGTGGTATTTCCACTCCCCGTTTGTAGGATATGATGCTTAACAGAGGGGTGAGCTCTCATTGCTTTCTAAGGAGGTTATAGAATACATCCAGCATCAGAGTGAGCTTCAGAATCACTTCAAATAGAGCTCAGAAAAGCTGAGACTTGTGTGACAAACTGCACATTGGTGAGAACTTGAGCTCCTGAGACACCCAGACCTGGGTTCAAATCTCGGGCCTACCCATTAATCAGTGCAATGACCATGCACAGAATAGATTAATTTTATTCCTCTGTAAAAAGACAGAAATAATATACAGTACTGAGCTCTCAAGGTTTTTGGAAGAATTAAGTGTAACAACATGCATGAGACATTTTGTACAGTGCCTGGTAAATTCCAAAGCTTGTTAATGTCAACATCTCAATATCTTTATAATTAAATTTACAGTGATTCCAGAAGTAAAGAGCAACACAGGTGTATTTGAGGATCTAATAAATACAATGCAGTTCTACAAACTCCCAGCGATGATACTTCTATTCAATAAGTGACCCCATTCCTTGGAAAGCCAATTTCATGAGTGCTCGAAAATTGAAATTCTTTTCAGTCGCAGATAAACACTGCATATACCTCTCTCAATATGAGCAAGACATTCTGTGTAAGTCAAGATTCTAATAAAGCAAGCTTTCAAAGGCATTCTTTGTTAAAATATTGGAAAGAATTTTTTGGAAGTGAAAAATCTTCCTTTAAATAAAGACTATCAGAACTGAAATTTTAAAGTCAGCTTAAACTTTTTTTTGTTTTAATTACTTTACACTAATATTTACTTCTGGGGTTATGTATTTCTGAGATCGCACAATTGCATAGAGTTGTATAACCACCACCAAAATTTGTACTGACATAATACACACACACACATATACACACATATATTGTTTCACTTAGCCTCCAAGTAGCTTTATTCTACTTTAGTTTTTAAAATTTTTTTAAATTTAATTTTATTTTGTCAATATACAACGTGGTTGATTATTCTGGCCCGTTACCAAAACCTCCCTCCCTCCTCCCTCTCCCCCCTCCCCTCCCAACAATGTCCTTTCTGTTCACTTGTATCAATTTCAAGGAATTATGATTCTTGTGTCTTCTTCCCTCCCCCCCCCGTTGTTTGTGTATTTAATTATTTATTTATTTTTTGCTCCCACAAATAAGTGAGAACATGTGATATTTCTCTTTCTGTGCCTGACTCATTTCACTTAATATAATTCTCTCTAGGTCCATCCATGTTGTTACAAATGGCAGTATTTCATTCTTTTTTATAGCAGAGTAATATTCCATTGTGTAGATATACCACGGTTTCCATAGCCACTCATCTGATGATGGACATTTGGGCTGGTTTCAACTCTTAGCTATTGTAAAGAGTGCTGCGATGAACACTGGGAAACAGGTATACCTTCGACGTGATGATTTCCATTCCTCTGAGTGTATTCCTAGCAGTATTAGCTGAGTCAATGGTAGATCTTTCTGCAATTGTTTGAGGAACCTCCATACCATTTCCCATAGAGGCTGCACCATTTTATAGTCCCACCAACAGTGTATGAGAGTTCCTTTTTCTCCACAAACTCACCAGCATTTATCGTTCACAGTCTTTTCGCTATTAGCCATACTAACTGGGGTGAGATGGTATCTCAGTGTGGTTTTGATTTGCATTTCCAGAATGGTGAGTGATGTTGAGCATTTTCTCATATGTCTCTTGGCCATTCAAATATCTTCCTTTGAGAAATGCCTATTTAGCACTTTTGCCCATTTTTTAATTGGGTTACATATTTTTTGTTGTAAAGATGTTTCAGTTCCTTGTATATTCTGGACATTAATCCATTGTCAGATATATATTTTGCAAATATTTTCTCCAACTCTGTTGGCTGTCTATTAACTCTGTTAATTGTTTCTTTTGCTGTGCAGGAGCTTTTTAGTTTGATGTAATTCCATCTGTTTATTTTTCCTTTGGTTGTCCATCCTTTTGGGGTCATATTCATGAAGTCTGTGCTCAGTCCAACTTCTTGAAGTGTTTCTCCTATGTTTTCTTTAAGAAGTTTTATTATTTCAGGTTGTGTATTTAATTCTTTGATCCATTTTGAGTTGATTTTGGTACATGGTGAGAGGTATGGGTCTAGTTTCATTCTCCTGCATATGGATATCCAGTTATTCCAGCACCATTTGCTGAAGAGGCAGCCTCTTTGCCAGTATATACGCTTGGTGCCTTTGTCAAAGATCAGATGGCTGTAGGTGTGTGGGTTTATATCTGGATTCTCTGTTCTATTCCATTGATCAGTGTGTCTGTTTTTATGCCAGTACCGTGCTGATTTGGTTATTATAGATTTGTAGTATAGTTTAAAGTCAGGTGGTATTATGTCCCCAGCTTTATTTTTTCTGCTCAGAATTGCTTTGGCTATTGTGTGGTCTTCTGTGATTCCATATGAATGTCTGAATAGTTTTTTCCATTTCTGAGAAAAATGTCATTGGAATTTTGATGGAGATTGCATTGAATTTGTATATCACTTTGGGTAGAATGGACATTTTCACAATGTCAATTCTTCCAATCCAAGAGCATGGGGTATCTTTCCATCTTCTTGTGTCCTCTTTAATTTCTCTCAGCAGTGGTTAGTAGTTTTCATTATAGAGATTTTTCACATCCTTGGTTAACTCTATTCTTAAGTATTTTATTTTTTTGGTGGCTATTGTAAATGGGCAAGCTTTCTTGATTTCTCTTTCTGCATGTTCAGTATTGGACAATAGAAATACTACTGATTTTTGTGTGTTGATTTTGTATTCTGCAATTTGCTGAAATCATTTATCAATTCCAAGAGTTTTTTTGTAGAGGTTTTAGGCTGTTCGATATATAGGATTATGTCATCTGCATACAGGGACAGTTTGACTTCATCTTTTCCAATCTGGATGCCCTTTATTTCCTTCTCTTCCCTGATTGCTCTGGCTAGTACTTCCAATACTATGTTGGATAGGAGTGGTGAGAGTGGGCATCTTTGTCTAGTTCCTGTTCTTAAAAGAAAAGGTTTCAGCTTTTCATCATTCAGGATGATATTGGTAGTGGGTTTATCATATATGGCTTTAATTATGTTGAGATACTTTCCATCTATACCTAACTTGTAGAGAGTCTTTATCATGAATGAGTGTTTTTTTATCAAATGCTTTTTCAACATCTGTAGAGATGATCATATGGTCCCTGTGTTTGATTATATTGATATGGTGTATCACATTTATTGATTTGCATATCTTGAACCAACCTTGCATCCCACTTAATCATATTGTATAATTTTGCATTTTATTGAGGATTTTTGCATCTACATTCATCAAGGATATAGGCCTGTAGCTTTCTTTTTTAGTTGTATCTTCACCTGCTTTTAGTATCAGGGTGATGTTTGCTTCACAGAATGAGTTTGGGAGAATTATCTCTGTTTCAA
>NW_007735743.1:39641-40146 GCF_000696425.1 Galeopterus variegatus | reverse complement strand
TGGTTTGTAGTTCTCATTATAGAGATTTTTCACATCCTTGGTTAACTCGATTCCTAAGTATCTTATTTTTTTGGTGGCTACTGTAAATGGGCAGGCATTTTTTACTTTTCTTTCTGCATGTTCACTATCGGAGAAAAGAAATGCTACTGATTTTTGTGTGTTGATTTTGTATCCTGCTACTGCACTGAAATCACTTATCAACTGCAAAAGTATTTTTGTAGAGGCTTTAGGCTGTTCGGTATATAGGATCATGTCATCTGCAAACAGGGATAGCTTGACTTCTTTTCCAATCTGGATGCCCTTTATTTCCTTCTCTTCTCTGATTGCTCTGGCTAGTACTTCCAATACTATGTTGAATAGGAGTGGTGAGAGTGGGCATCCTTGTCTGGTTCCTGTTCTTAAAGGAAAAGCTTTCACCTTTTCCCCATTCAGGATGATGTTGGCGTGGGTTTGTCATATATGGCTTTAATTATGTTGAGATACTTTCCTTCTATACCTAACTTAT
>NW_007735743.1:29387-37269 GCF_000696425.1 Galeopterus variegatus | reverse complement strand
TCACTGCTAATTCTTTGCCTAGTTGATCTGTCCAATATTGACAGTGGGGTTATTAGGTCCCCTGCTATTATAGTATTAGTGTCTATTTCCTTCTTTAGGTCTAATAGAGTTTGTTTTATAAGTCTGCCTGCTCCAACATTGGGTGCATATATATTTATGATTGTTGTGTCTTCTTGATGCATCAGTCCTTTTATCATTGTGTAGTGTCCCTCATCATCTCTTTTTATGGTTTTTAGTTTAAAGTCTATTTTGTCTGATATGAGAATAGCTACTCCAGCTCGTTTTTCTTTTCTGTTTGCCTGGAAGATCTTTTTCCATCCTTTTACTCTTAGTATATGTGTGTCTTTATGGATGAGGTAGGTCTCTTGTAGGCAGCATATAGTTGGGTCCTCCTTTCTAATCCAGTCAGCCAGTCTGTGTCTTTTGATTGGTGAATTTAAACCCTTGACATTAAGGGTTGTTATTGAGAGGTATTGCTTTATTCCTAGCATTTAATTATTTTTATGATTTTCTTGAGTGATATTTGTTCCTTGCTTTCTGTTTTGCTATTTGTTTTCTGTGTTTGTTGGTTCCTGAGGTTGCCTCTAGTGATTATGATCGTTTGTTGGCTACCTCCATGACTGCTCAGTTGGCCTCTAGTTCCTTGTGTGTGTGGTTGCCTCGGGCCTTGGGCCTCTCTGGGGAGCCACCTCTCTGGTCAGCTTGGATTCTGCTGGGCTGCTTGATCATGGGGCGGTACCGCAGGGTGTGTGGTCTCTGCTGACTTCCACCTCCCATGGAGGACTTCTCCCTGTTCCCTGTGCTCTGGCCTGGGCTGCTGGGATGCACCGAGGCACCGCAGAGCGTGTGGTCTCTGCAGAGCTTCCCCTTCCCCTACAAGATGTCTCCTTGCTCTGTGCCTGCAAGACCAGGCTTGGGATGGAGCCGGGTGGCGGCAGTGAAGCCTATCTGCTGGTGGATCACACAGCGGCGGCCCCCCCACAGGGTGTGTGGACTCTATGGAGCTTCTGTCTCCCCTGCTGGACGTCTCTGTGCTCCATACGCATTGGGCCGGGCTACTGGATCGTGCGGCAGCAGTGTGGTCCCCATGGAGTTCCCGCCTCTCTTGCTGGATGTCTCCCTTCTCTGAGCACACTAGGCGGGGCTGGGGATGGAGCCGGGTGCCTGAAGTGAAGCCTACCTGCTGGATCACGCAGTGGTGCCCCCACAGGTTGTGTGGTCTCTGCTGAGTCTCCGCCTCCTTAGCCGGATGACTCCCCACTCTGTGCGCACTGGGCTGGGCTGGGAATGGAGCTGGGTGGCGGCAGTGAAGCATATCTGCTGGATCGTGCGACGGCGGCCCCGCAGGGCATGTGGTCTCCACGGAGCTTCTGCCTCCCCAGCTGGACATCTCTCCGTTCCATATGCATGTGTTGTTATGTTTTTATAGTTTAAATCAGTTGATTTGTGGGAGAGAGTGACGCTAGGGACCGTCTATTCTACCATCTAGACTGGAAGTCCTTCTCCCTCATTTCTGAAGGAGAGCCTTGCTGGGTAAGGAATTCTTGGCTGGGAACTTTTTTCTTTTAGCATTTTGAATATATCATTCCACTTTCTTCTAGCCTGTAAGGTTTGGGTTGAGAAGTCTGCTCTTAGTCTGTGGGGGCTCCCCTATATTTGACTTGCTGCCTTTCTGTTGCTGCTTTTAGAATTCTCTCTTTGTCTTTGAACTCAGCAGATTTAACTATAGTGTGTCTTGGGGAGGATCTTTTTGGATTGAATTTGTTTGGGGACCTTTGAGCATCCTGGATCTGAAGGTTTGTATCTCTCCCTACCCCTGGGAAGTTTTCTGTTACTATTTCCTTGGATAGGTTTTCAACACCATTTCCTTTCTCATTCCCTTCTGGAATACCCACAGACAGGATGGTAGAGCCCTTGAGGTTGTCTGCTATCTCTCTTAGATTTTCCTCATTATTTTAAATTCTTTTTTCCTTTTTTTTTTTTTTTTTGGTCTGTCTTGGTTATTTTGAAAAAACCATCTTTGAGATCTGAAATTCTTTCTTCTGCTTGCTCTACCCTGCTGCTCAAATTCTCTGTTGAGTTTTTTATTTCGTTGAGTGAATCTTTCATTTCTAGGAGTTCAGCTGTGCTCTTTTAAAGGTATTAATCACTTTCTAAATTTCCTCCTTCATATTCTGGATATTTTTTCTTGTTTCATTGTGTTCTCTAATTGAGTCTTCTTTTATTTCTTAAAGTTTACTTAAGATCATTGTTCAGAATTCCTTTTCAGACATTTTTCAAGGATTCCCTGTACTATGGGGTCTGAAATTTGAGGATTACTGTACTCCTTCGGTGGTGTCATATCCTCTTGTTTGTTTGTAGTTCTTGTATTTTTTCATTGACATTTGGGCATCTGGTAGAGGACTTGCTTCTTCTATTACTCTGAGGTTGGCTATGAGGATAAAGATTTCCTCCTCTATTTGCAAGCTTTATTGGTGACTCTTCTTATGTCAGTGTAGTCGAGTGAGCAGTAGATTACCTGCGGAGTGGCCTGGCTGCTACTGTGGTGGTGAATTGTCCTTGCTTGACAGTAGGTGTGGTAGTGGCTATATTACACCAACTTGGGTCCTTTTCCAGAATCTATGGCCATAGAATGAGCCCCCAGCCCCATGTGGGTCTCCTTGGCTCACAGTGGTGGGGCGCACTGCTGGTGCTGGCACTTCCCTCTGTGTCCACGGGGGGAGGTGTCACCTGCACCATGTGGATCTCCTCAGCTCACTGAGGCGGGGTGGGCTGCGGGTCCTGGTGTTTCCCTCTGGGTCCAAGGGGGATGACCCATTACATTTTTGAAGAATTATTAGAATGAGGGAAAGGTTACATGCTAAATGAAAATATTCAGAAAGAAACTTAATGGTAAAGTTGCAAAAATTATATGCTGTGTATTATTGCTATACATTTAATATATGAATACAACTCTAAAACTGAGAAAATCCCCCAAAATGTTGACAGTCATTAGCCCTGAATGGCAGGGCACAATTGGTTGTCATCTTCTTTTATTTCTGAAATTGTCATCAACTCCCTTGTACTAGTAGAATATCCAAATCCCAGACCCTCCCCTAACAACACAAGGACAAAGGAAAGAAAATGTGGAGTAGCATTTCACTATGTGTATATACCATATGTTCCTTATCCAGTCATCCCATGATGGGACATTTAGGTTGGTTCCATAGCTTGGCTATTGTAAATAGAGCTGCTATAAACATGGGAGTGCAGCTGTCCCTTCGACATGGTGATTTCCATTCCTTTGGGGATATACCCAGCAGTGGGATTGCTGGATTGTATGGCAATTCTCTATGTAGTTGTCTGAGGAACCTCCATACTGAGTTCCATAGTGGCTGCACTAATTTACAGTCCCACCAACAGTGTAGAAGAGTTCCCACCCTCCACATCATCACCAGCATTTGTTATCTTCTGTCTTTCTGGTAATAGTCAGTCTAACTAGGATAAGATGATATCCCAATGTGGTTTTGATTTGCATTTCTCTCATGATTAGTGATGGTAAGCGTTTTTTCATATACTTGTTGGCCACTTGTATGCCTTCCTTTGAGAGATGTCTAGTCCACTCCTTTGCCCATTTTTTAACTGGATTATTTTGTTGTTGTTGTGTTGTTTGGTTTGGTTTTACTGTTAAGTTGTCTGAGTTCCTTGTATGTTCTGGATATTAATCCCTTGTTGGATTTATACTTTGCAAATACTTTCTCCCATTCTGTAGGATGTCTTTTCACTCTATTGATTGTTGCCTTTGCTGTGCAGATGTTTGATGTAATCCCATTTGCTAACTTTTTCTTTTGTCACTTGTGCTTTTGGGGTCTTATTCATAAAATCTTTGTCCAGTCCTACCTCCTGAAGTGTCTCTTCTATGTTTTCCTCTAGGAATTTTATAGTTTCACGTCTTATATTTAAGTCTTTAATCCCCATTTTGAGTTGATTTTGATATATGGAGAGAGGTATGAGTCTAGTTTCATTCTTCTGCATGTGAATGCCCAGTTTCCCCAGCATCTTTTATTGAACAGGCCGTCTTTTCTCCAATGTATGTTCTTGTTGCCTTCATCAAAGATCAGTTGGCTGCAAGTAAGTGGGTTGATTTCTGGGTTCTCTATTCTGTTCCATTGGTCCCTGTGTCTGTTTTTGTGTCAGTACCATGCTGTTTTTGGTTGCTATAGCTTTGTAGTGTAATTTGAGGTCAGGTAGTTTTATGCCTCCAGCTCTATTATTTCTTTATTTGCTCAGGATTGCATTGGCTATTCGGGGTCTTTTGTTGCTGCATATGAATGTTGTGATTGTTTTTTCCTATTTCTGTGAGGAATATCATTGGTGTTTTGATTGGGATTGCATTGAATCTGTATGAATTACTATTAGGTCATGCAGTTGCACAGACTCCCAGCTACTCTCCAAACTGGGTTCAGGGCCTGAGAGGACAAAGAGACCCTGATGTGGCAGGGGTTGCTGGCATTTGTGGAGTTGGTGGAAAGAGCTGGGGTTTTTCCAGCTTACCTTCTCTCTGCCCGACACTGAGGCAGTCCCTGCGGGGAGACAGCGAGGCAGAGGCAGGATGCCTTGCTCTGCTTTCCGTCGTGCTATCCCAATCTTCTGTGCTCCACAAAGAATTTGTCACTCCCCTCGTACTCTGCGGCATATCTCTTCAGTGGTTCCAGTCAGAATATAGATGTTTATTGTTTTGGTCTCTTTCTGTTGAAGGGGGGGCAGTATGAGGTCCAGAAAACTCTAGTTGGCCATCTTGCTCCACCCTCCCTCTCCACAATTTTAAAGTCCTTTTGGTAACTTGAAATGTTAAAGTGAAATTAAGTAATAGATATTCATTAACTGTCTGAGTCATTTAACATACTAAAACATTAATTATTAAGCATAAGTTTAAAGTTTATATACATTAACATCTTGTTTTTATGTAGGATAGAAAATCTATATCCATTGGGTCTGCTAGTAAACATGAAAAAATTGTTCTATGAGGATGTTCATGTTTCTGGAAAATATAAAATGTAGATTCATAAGATTTTGGAAAGTGACAAACAGTTGAAAATAGATTACTTCCTAGGTTTCAACAAATTTAAGGTTACTAAAAGTTTAAAATTCCAATGAATATGGGTAATTAAAACTTCTAGAGATAGGGAAATAATCCCAATATGCAAAGTGTATGAGAAAAGAAAGATGTGTTTTTGGTGAGAAACTGTAAAAAGACCCATGGATGTATACATATCTTTTTGTGAAGAAGGAGCAATTTTGTTTTATTCAGAAGTTATTTATATATTGTCCCAAAATATGGACTTAGGAGGTAAATAGAAACAAGGCAGGAAAGAACCGGTAAGAAGGAGGCGTAAAAATACATTTATATATAAGTGTGAGGTTGTATATATACTTGGCAAAGACAGTAGAAGGCAGAGTAATTTTTTCTCTTGCATGAGAGAAAGCTTTGTGTAGTCAAGACGATAAAGGAAAGAGGAAAGTAAGTCTTTGTCGTAGGATACAATGCTCATGAAAGGAATTTTATGTGATCACATTGAGTAAAATTGGAAGGGAATTATTTGTAAGTTTTTCTGAACATTGAGGAGTGATATGAAAAGCACACTGATGCAAGGCGAGAGTTTGCTCCCCTATGTTGGAACGGCAGAGTTTTCTCAAAGCACCGAACTGCTCTTAATCGAAAATTGGGAGAGGTCTTTTATCTTTTAGGTGACTGGCCCAGGCTTGCTTGCCTCCACTGGCTTATCTTTGTAGAAATCCAATGGGTTTTTGTTGCTGTTGTTCGTTTGTTTATTTTTCAACGGTTTTTAGCCGATGTTCATGAAGAGCAGAGAGTGCCTAGAACTGTGCCAGTAGTGAAAGGAAATCCTAAGAAGGTGCATTTCTTTACAGAGTTGTGTCAAACCATCCTTTGGACCCTCTGTGGAAAGGAAGAATCAGGTCTCATATAATGCCTTTTAATTCTATCCTCTACTACTGTAGATGGAGGACAGCACGGTGTCATACCTCTGTGAATGTAAAATACCTTGTACCTCCTTTATGACACGTGGTGGTGACCGTGCTTTCTCAGAGCTGTTGTTCATGATGTCATTCTAGAATGTTTTCTTTCCAGATGATGATTGAGAAGCTAATAAAACAAAATGGTGCCAGGTCCCACAACAGTAACAGAACTTTGCTGTGCTCTGGGGTTCTGTTTTTTACCTTTTTAAAAATGGAGTGTGCTGGATGTCTCCATAATTGAGTTCAGATGCCGGCCGAACCTGGAAAAGCTGTTGCTGCTGTTGGCGCATAACATACTGCTGTTATTCGTATTTTTATATTAATACACACACACACACACGTATATGTATACATATATATATGTATAATTTGAATTTTTGTAAACTTCCACTGTGATGTCAACTGTGGAAAAGTTATCCCAGTTTACCTTGTTGAGATGGAATTGTACCGAAATTAGCAGCCATATTGGTCTAGAGCAGAGAAGGAGGGAGCGTTGGTGGCCATTATAGGGAGTCAGGATACTGTCCAGAGCCACACTGTCCTACACGGTGGCCACCAGTCACATATGGCTAACGGTGGCCACCAGTCATATGCGGCTATATAAATATAAATTAATTGAAATTTAAAATTCACTTCCTCAGCTGCAGTAGGCACATTTCAAATGCTCAGTAGCCACATGTGCCTAGTGGCTTCTGCATTTCACAGGGCAGAAGGGACCATTGGTCCAAAAATAGTAAAACTAACAGGAGTGTAGCCATTATGGTTATAAAACAGAACGTGAATGTTATTTAGCCTCACAATGTGGAAATGATATTACCAAAGAATAATTGAGAGGTGAAGGTGGAAAAAAATGTGGAAAGCTTTATAAATATGCTGATTTCTTCATATTTTGTAACCAATAGGGAAAAAAGCTCATATGATTTAAAGCCACTTCATCCAGTCATTGAGGTATAAGTATATTTAAAAGTACAAAGATAAATATTTTTAGAACAGTATAATGTGATTCATTAGAATGTTTGAGGACAGAGAAGGAGGGAGCATTGGTGGCCATTATAGGGAGTCAGGATACTGTCCAGAGCCACACTGTCCTATACGGTGGCCACCAGTCACATATGGCTATATAAATATAAATTAATTGAAATTTAAAATTCAGTTCCTCAGCAGCAGTAGGCACATTTCAAATGCTCAGTAGCCACATGTGCCTAGTGGCTTCTGCATTTCACAGGGCAGAAGGGACCATTGGTCCCTCCAAAATGTCACCCAGCTGAGAGTTCTGTATACCTTCCTCCTAGCTTTCCCAAAGACATCAGTTTCTTCAGCTTGGAAGAATCTCTCTGCATCTCCGTGTCTGTCTCCCCTCTCCTCTGCTTTCTTGTCCTCTCCCCTTCTCTCTCTCTCTTCTCTTCTCTCTCTGTCTCTGTCTCTGTCTCTCTCTCTGTCTCCTCACCCCATTTCCAACTTTCATGACTGCATCCTTTAGGTCGTGTCCTCAGAGAAGCCATCTAGGACCACCTAACCTAAATCAGTCGAAAGAACAAATACACAAGAATAAAAACAGATGGGGATTTAGAATTTGTGACAATGGCATTTCAATTAATTGGGGAAAATGTGGATTACTCAATAAATTATATTGGGACAACTGGCTAACTTTTGGGGGTAGGTGAAGTGGATCGCAATGTCACCTCACACCACCAAATAAATTCCCAGCATATTAAAATTTTAAAGTAATACGAGATGCTGTTGGTGAATATTTTCACAAGTGTATAGTGAGTAAGGCTTTTTGTAAAAAACAAAAGTCTAGAAATCACAGTTTAAAAAATGAAGTTCTTCAGTATATTTAAACATTTCTGACATTCTGTTAAAC
>NW_007735743.1:22376-29377 GCF_000696425.1 Galeopterus variegatus | reverse complement strand
TAAAAGTACAAAGATAAATATTTTTAGAACAGTATAATGTGATTCATTAGAATGTTTGAGGGCAGAGAAGGAGGGAGCGTTGGTGGCCATTATAGGGAGTCAGGATACTGTCCAGAGCCACACTGTCCTACACGGTGGCCACCAGTCATATGCGGCTATATAAATATAAATTAATTGAAATTTAAAATTCACTTCCTCAGCTGCAGTAGGCACATTTCAAATGCTCAGTAGCCACATGTGCCTAGTGGCTTCTGCATTTCACAGGGCAGAAGGGACCATTGGTCCCTCCAAAATGTCACCCAGCTGAGAGTTCTGTATACCTTCCTCCTAGCTTTCCCAAAGACATCAGTTTCTTCAGCTTGGAAGAATCTCTCTGCATCTCCGTGTCTGTCTCCCCTCTCCTCTGCTTTCTTGTCCTCTCCCCTTCTCTCTCTCTCTTCTCTTCTCTCTCTGTCTCTGTCTCTGTCTCTCTCTCTGTCTCCTCACCCCATTTCCAACTTTCATGACTGCATCCTTTAGGTCGTGTCCTCAGAGAAGCCATCTAGGACCACCCAACCTAAATCAGTCGAAAGAACAAATACACAAGAATAAAACCAGATGGGGATTTAGAATTTGTGACAATGGCATTTCAATTAATTGGGGAAAATGTGGATTACTCAATAAATTATATTGGGACAACTGGCTAACTTTTGGGGGTAGGTGAAGTGGATCGCAATGTCACCTCACACCACCAAATAAATTCCCAGCATATTAAAATTTGAAAGTAATACGAGATGCTGTTGGTGAATATTTTCACAACTGTATAGTGAGTAAGGCTTTTTGTAAAAAACAAAAGTCTAGAAATCACAGTTTAAAAAATGAAGTTCTTCAGTATATTTAAACATTTCTGACATTCTGTTAAACAATGACACCTTTTACCACCTCCAGGGGAGGGGTCCCAGCGCGTGGAGCGTAGGAATGGCTACCACCAGGAGCAGAAGTCCCTGGATGTCAACGCACTGCATGGTTTGCAGGTGTTGGAGTCACAAAGAAAGAAATGATTCAGGAGGCACTGAGTGGAAGAGTACTTTACTCACACAGTGAAGAGATAGAGCAAGCTCAGCTTCACTGGTGAGCATTGGTCCCACAAGGCCAGCATGTCTCGCCCCGCTGCTGATGCAGGGAGATGATCGGCATGCATCCCTCTCGCATTGCAGGCAAAGGACTCTGTTCCTTCCTCCCCAGAAACAGATATAGCAGTGGGGTCAGCCAGGTGCCATATGCACATGCTTAAGCAGAACAAAGAAGTACACATCAAGGCTGGAACAGGGAAAGGTGTTTCCAAACAACACGCTATGCCCAGCACAGGTTGTGAGGGGGTCTTTATCTCCATGTAAGAAAATGTTCCAGGCCCGAGACACAGCCTTATGCAACCGTGCAAGGGTCATCAGGCTGTGAACGTCTGCCTTTCCCAACAACATCCACATGCAAAAGGACCATGAACAAAGTTTAAATGAAGGAATGAGGAGAAAAAGTATGTTCAAGTTACGACAACTATTTTTGTATTCTGAACATATAAAGAGCACTTACCAATCAATAAGAATCACTGTCCCAGAGAGAAAATAGAAAGAGCATTGGAGTGGGCAGTTCTCAGAAGAAGTCACTGGCAAATGTCATGAAACATTGTACAACTACATTAAAAATCAGAAGAAAATAAAGCAACATTGAGATAAGAATTTGCTTATCATATGGAAAACTAATTAAAGAAATAATAATTTTCTAAATGAACATGTTCTTACACCATTGGTTAGAGTGTAAATCTTTACAAGTATTTCTGAGGACAGTTTAGTAGTACACATCAAACGTCTTTAAAAGGGTTTACTTTCTCTTTGACCCAGCAATTCCCCTTCTGAAAATCTACTGTACGTAATGGATTGCAAAAAAGCAAATGTACCAGGATGTTCATTGCAGCATTGTTTACAACACTATGTAATTGAAAACAGTGGAAAGTTCTATATGCCAGGTACTATTTCAAACGCCTTTGAAATATACATTCCGTGGAGTATCAAACAGCTATTAAGAATATTGGGGAACAGAGACAGATGCCACATGTTCTCACTCCTACGTGGAAGCTAAGAAATTTGATCTCATAGAAGTAGGGCGTGGAATACTGGTGACTAGAGACTGGTAGAGGGAAGGGGGACAGGGATATGTGGAGAGGGTGGTCAGCGGATACAAAATAGTAGAGAGACAGGAAGAATGGGGTCTAGGGTTCTGTAGCAACATAGGGAGACTGCAGTTAACAACAAAGTACTGTGTATCTTCGGATAGCTAGTCGAGATGATGTTGAATGTCCTAACACAAAGGAAGGACAGATGTTTGAGAGGATGGATGTACTAAGCACCCTGATGTGACCACTGCACACACTACAAATGTACCGAAATATTGTGTGGTATTCCATAAATGCACACAATTACCATTATGGGTCAATTAAGAAAAATCAAATTAAAGGAGCAAAATGGAGAGTAAAATAGTGGTTCCCAGAGGTGGGGAAAGGGAGCAATGAGCGGGTTCAGGGAAACGTTGGAGACTAGCACAAAGTTGCAAAGTTACAGTTAGATAGGAAGTTCTGGAACTCTAGGCTGACCATAGCTAATAACATTGTATTGTGTATTTCAAGACAGCTAGAATAGAGGATCCCAGATGTTATAACCACAAAGAAATGGTCAATGTTTAAGTGATACATATGCTCACTATTCTGATTAGATCATTAGACAGCCCATGCGTGTATTGAAACAAGAAACTGTACCCCATAAACATGCACAATGAAAAAAGGAAATTTAAAATGAGAGAATATTTTGGAACATACAGGCTCCTCCATCTGAGGTGGGAATTCCACACTGCAGCAGTGTACACACGTGTGCCAAGGGATAGGAGAAGCTACAGGAAACAGATGGTTTATATTCCTGAAGGCTGAAAGAATTCATCGAGGTTTTAAAATATTATGATTACAGGACCAGCCCGTGGCTCACTTGGGAGGGTGCGGTGTTGATAACACCAAGGCCACGGGTTTGGATCCTATATAGGAATGGTTGGTTCACTCACTGGCTGAGTGTGGTGCTGACAACACCAAGCCAAGGGTTAAGATCCCCTGACCAGTCATCTTTTAAAAAAATATATATTATGATTACAGTTCCAGTCAAGATGGTGGAATGGACGGTTCCCAGCGTCACTCTCTCTTACAAATGAACAAATTTTCAACTATAAAAATGTAACGACATCCAAGATGGGGCCACTGTAGCCCAGGGGAAGAGGAGGAGAGACCTACAGAGTTCCTGAAGGTGCGAGAAGCCACGATGACAGAGAGAAAAATCTGCTCTGAGCATTTCATGCAGTGGCCACTTCAAGGCTGGAGCTGCTGAGCACATGGAGTGGAAGATGGCAGAAGACACAGCTTTGCCCTTCAGATGGAGAGGCTTGGAGATGGCAGGGGAGAAGAGGGCCTTGGTGGCTCTCATGACAGCAAGACCACTAACAGGGTTCCCATGGGCCCATGCAGGAGCAAGGAGCCACAATCACTGAAAAAAAGGAGCCAATCAGAGGACAGTGAATCATTGTAAGGGAACAGCACACAGCCCATCCCAGGGGAAGAGTTTGCAGCATGGGTGGTAAGGAAGACAGGCCCACTGATAGAACACTGGAACACAACAAGGACAGCAGACCCGCCACCCAATCAGTGCAGGACCACTCAGAGGAGAATGGTCGGGAATGCAGAATTGTATGAGGTGCAGTTTGATGAAAAGATTCAGGCCCAGACCAGAGTTTCTACACAACCCAGATCCACAGGGTCTCTAGAGAGCTGGAATTACCTATCAGGTCAACCATTAAACCTTAAGCTGCACAAAAAGCCTTCCCTAGGGAAACAGTAGCAAAGCAGCAATTTACCTCAACCACACAACTCAAGTATTGGCTCCCAAATGAAGTTCTTCCATTTTAGAACTAAGCGTAGGACAAAAAATTAGTTCTGCCCCAGGCACAGCACCAGTGCCACCAGTGGGCACGGGATGTAAGGTGTGAAGCCGGGGATGGACTCCCACCCATGACGAGGCACACTGACAGCTCCTCAGTGCCCTTCTGGGGGCCTGGGGCCTGGGGCCAGGGACTGGACCCCCCCCATCCACGAACAGGCACACTCCAGTGCCAAGGAGCATGCCAAAAACATCACCTCCATGTGGGTGGCCCACCACAGCCACCACAGTGGCCACGGCTGCTGTGAAGGTGGCTGGAGGTCACAGCCATGACACGGATGGTCCGCTAGCCACTGGAGTGCATTGACATGGGGAGAGTCACCAGCAGAGACCACGGAAAGGCAGAGGATGTCTCTCTCCACAAAGCCCATTCCAGAGTGACAGAAGAGGTATCTGCTCTGTGATAGTATTGGGGGACCTGAGCACACCTCTCACCACTAGACAGATCATCTGGGCAACAGGTCAACAGAGTGACCATTGCTCTTTCAGACGGAGAGAAGAAATCTAGGGTTATCAGTGGCAGCAGGGGGAAGGGAGAGGGGGATGGGAGAGATTGGACAAGGGGCATAAAGAATAAGTACAATTTGAAACAAGATACGTACCAGTAATACTGATTTGATGAACACATTCAGCATTGAATCCCAGAGATATGTATGGTCAATTATGATTCAATAAGAAAAATAAATAAATGAATATATAAATAAAATATTGTGTTTACATACGAATATGAGGTTCTTCAAAAACTTCACAGAAATGCATATTGTGAAAAAAATTTGCCTGGAATTGAAATTGTTTTTTCACCAAAGTAAACTTGTACTAACTTGTTATAACACGTGTGAATAGCGTCTCATTTGAGGCACTAAGAAGCACAAGACACCAGTTTGAGGAGAGCCCTTATCAGAAGAGCACAGGCCACAGTGTCCTTCTCTAAATGTCTCCGGAATCAGGTCCTACATTCCCTCGGGACCCTGCTCTCCCTGAGCACCCAGAGAGCCATAGTCAGGTTTGTGCCAGGGCCTGGCTGGGGCCTGACCTCAGCCTGGGGCCTCCGGAACTCTCCTCTCCCGGTTCTACTGTGAAACTTCTTCAGTGGTGTCTGCACTCGCCCCGAACCTCCTTGACCTCAGCTGCCCCATCCTGTGCTCGCCCCGAAGGGCCAAGACGGCAGTGCCTTCCTGCTTCATGTCTTCTGCCTCCTCTGAGGAATCTGGCTCCGTCTCGTGGTCCTGGACCCCCAAGTGTCTTCTCTTTTACTGGATGAGCTTTTCTTTGTTTATGTAATGTTCTTTCCTAATTAAGTGCTGGGAAAGTGGAGTCAGTGTGGTGCTTTGTCTTTGGGGCCAGTGGGTAGACCCGTTGAACTCTGGATGACCTGAAATCCCATTATGAGGTAAAGGGCAACTCATTGCAGGATTTCCGAGGATTTGAGGAGGTCCAGGCCATGGTCAGTCCATCAGCAGCTCCTGGTGGCTCTACTTTCAAGAAATATTCAGAATCTGCTCCCTTCTCCCCACGTCCACTGCCCCCATGCTGATCTAAGGTGCCCATCTCCCCGCTCCTGGCCTTCCACCATTCAGCCCACATTCAGTAGGGGAGGCAAAGAGATCCTGTTAGAATATAAGGTGGGTTATTATCATCACATGGTGTTAAAACCTCCGGTGCTTTCAATTGCACCCAACTCCTTCAAATCTGGCATCTTCTTACTGTCCTGGTTGTGTCTCCATGGTAATGCACCTTCTAACCTTACATCCCAATATGATAAAGCAGGGAGAAGAAGAGAAGGTGCAACAGGCCAGGAGTGTTCTGGGCCACAAGAATGGCACTTGAAGAGACCCGGGTGAGAGAGAGAGCTCATGGTCTGATTAGTAGTAAGTTTGTCTGGAGCTGCTCTGCATCACTCAGACACTGTTCTAGCAGCTGCCGGGGTGAGAAGTAATGCAAGGAGCAGGAGAGACGGGATGCAGTTTAACATAGGGTGGCTAATGCATAGCCAAAGCAATGCTGAGCAAAAAAAATAAAGCTAGAGGCATAACACTACCTGACTTAAACTATACTACAAAACTGTAATAACCAAAACAGCATGGTACAGGCATAAAAACAGACACACTGATCAATGGAATAGAATAGGGAATACAGAAATCAACCCACACACCTACAGCCTTTCTGATCTTTGACAAAGGCACCAAGCCTATACACTGGGGAAGAGACTGCCTCTTTAGTAAATGGTGCTGGCATAACTGGATATCCATATGCAGGAGAATGAAACTAGACCCATACCTCTCACCGTATACTAAAATAAACTTCTAATGGATTAAAGAATTAAATATACACCCTGAAACAATAAAAATTCTTAAAGAAAATACAGTAGAAATACTTCAGGAAGTAGGACTGGACACAGACTTCATGAATATGACCCCAAAAGGACGGGCAACCAAAGGAAAAATAAACGAATGGGCTTATATCCAACTAAAAAGCTTCTGCACAGCAAAAGAAACAACAGAGTTAAAAGACAACCAATAGATTGGGAGAAAATATTTGTGAAATATACATCTGACAAATGATTAATATGCAGAATATACAAGGAACTGTAACAACTTTACAAGAAATAAACAAGCAACCCAATTAAAAAATGGGCAAAGGAGCTGAACAGAGGTTTCTCAAAGGACGACATACAAATGGCCAACATGTATATGAAAAAATGCTCAACATCACTCAGCATTCGGCAAATGCAAATCCAAGAAACTGGGAATGATAAATGCTGGTGAGGTTGCAGAGAAAAAGAAAGTCTCATACACTGTTGGTGGGATTGCAAAATGGTGCAGCCTCTATGGAAAATGGTATGGAGGTTCCTCAAACAATTGAAGATAGATCTACCATATGACCCAGCTATCCTACTGCTGGGAATATACCCAGAGGAATGGAAATCATCAAGTCGAAGGGATACCTGTTCCCCAATGTTCATCGCAGCACTCTTTACAATAGCCAAGAGTTGGA
>NW_007735743.1:19079-21376 GCF_000696425.1 Galeopterus variegatus | reverse complement strand
TGTGGTATATCTACACAATGGAATACTACTCTGATATAAAAAAGAATGAAATACTGCCATTTGCAACAATATGGATGGACTTAGAGCGAATTATATTAAGTGAAACAAGTCAGGCACAGAAAGAGAAATATCTCATGCTCTCACTTATTTGTGGGAGCTAAAAATAAATAAATAAACACACAGACAATGGGGGGGAGGGAAGGATACACAACAATTACAATTCCTTGAAGTTGATACGACAAGCATACACAAAGGACATTGATGGGAGGGAGGGGGGAGGGAGGATTCAGTAATGGGCCACAATAATCAACCACATTGTATATTGACAAAATAAAATTAAAATTTAAAAAAAAATAATAAATAAACTCAACTAGTACCCTTTACATGAGGGCTATGTAAAGTGAACTTTGCAATATGATGATGGTCCATGTAGTGGATTGAATAGTGTCCTCCCAAAATGTGTGTCCACCCAGAGCTGTGAACATGACCTTATTTGGAAATAGGGTCTTCGTAGATGTATTCAAGTTAGATGTGTTCATCAGGGTGAGCCCTAATCCAATATGACTGGTGTCATTACAAAAAGAGGAAATTTGAAGACAGACTCATATAGGAATGCCAAGGAATGTCAGCAACCACCAGAACATAGAACAGACAAGGAAAGATTTCTTCCCTAGGAGATTTTTGGAGGGAGAATGGCGCTGCCAACACCTTGATTTTGGACTAGAGAGCTCCAGAAGTTGAAAGAGAGTAAATTTCTGTTGTTCTAAGCCACACTGTTGAGGGTATTTTGTTGTTTTGGTAATAGGCCACAATAATCAACCACACTGTATATTGACAAAATAAAATAAAATTTGGAAGAAAGAAAAAAGGCTCAAGTAAGCCCTTTTGTTCCCTCCGCCATATGAGGACACAGCAAGAAGGTGCTGTCTTTGAAGCAGAGAGGAAGCATTCACCAGACACCTGACCTGCTGGCACATTGATCTGGGACTCCCCAGCCTCCAGAACTGTGAGCAATAATTTTTTATTGTTTATATATTAACAGAAAAAAATAGGGTGGCTAGGAAAGCCTCCCTGAGGAGGTAATATTTGAGAAAGACCTGAAGGAAGTCAGGAAGTGAGCCACGTGGAACCCAGGCTATGAGTTTCAGACAGGAAAGAGCCAGTATGAAGGTCCTGAGGCAGGAGTGGCCTGATGTGTTTCAGAAAGGGGGAGGCGGCCAACGTGGCTGGATCAGAGCGTGCAAGGGGGAGAGCGGGAGGGGATGAGGCCAGAGAGGAAATCGGCCAGCTAACACTGAACTTCATAGGCCGCTCACTGTAAGGGCTTTGGCTTTGAGCCTGAGTGACAGGGAGCCCACTGGAGGGTTGTGAACAGAGCAGTGACACCACCTGACTTGGGTTTTAAGGCAGCCCAGCAGCCCGGTAGCATCAGAAGTCCATTTGTGAGGCCAAGGTGGCCTGATCCAAAATAAGGCAAGGGACCCACAAAATTCATGTTCTAGTGTTTCTGTGCTGTTTTCTCTTCTCACACAAAAAAATTATCCTTTTCAGCAGAAGCTCAACCCAACGTTGACATGGATGTGGGAAACCAGAATTCTGGTGAGAGGCCACACCTTCTGGGGAGTCACTGTGTACTGCAGATCACAAGCACTAGTTTTTAGAAAGAACAAAAACTCATACATTAGTTGAAAAAAGTTCAGGGAAAAGGTAATGCGGAACTTACAAAGTAAGTTGTGCGTTCATGTCACTGTTATACCTTTGCTATATACATACAACTGTAAAGCTAAGAACGGAGTCCAAAATGTNCCAATGCGATGATATTAGAAGGTGGGGCCTTTGGGCGGTGATTGGATCATGAGATCAGAGCCCCCGTGGATGGGATTAGTGTCCTTAGAAAAGACAGACTCTATGTGAGGACACAGCTAGAAGGCGCCAACTCTCCTCACTGGGCACTGAATCTGCCACCACCTTTATGTTGAATTCCCCAGCCTGCAGAACTGGGAGAAGTAGCTTCTGTTGTCCATGAGCTATCCAGTCTGTGGCATTCGGTTATAGCAGCCCATAAGCCTGACAGTCCCCCTGTGGGGTGATTCCATACGTGGGGCTCTGCAGTTGGTACGTTGGGTGCTCAGCAGTGGTAATACCCAAATCAGCCTCACTGCAGTCAAGACCATACTGCTGAGACCATGAACAACTTCCGTTCCCCATGGCCACTTTATCATGAGCCCCCTGAGCAAAAATTGGGGTGACTGGGAAAAGAAGGTGCCTGACACCCCAGAGCAGCTCATTGTGTCCTG
>NW_007735743.1:15306-18395 GCF_000696425.1 Galeopterus variegatus | reverse complement strand
TGATATTTCTCTTATGTCTTTTTAAATTTGTAATAGGTTCCCCTTTCCTTTTTCCCCCTTGCGTTTTATTTGTTAAAAAAAGACTCTGTCATTCCTCCTGTAGCATTTCCCATAGTCTGGGCTGAGTGTCGGCGACCCTGTGGTGTCCTCCAAGGTAGTCCCCTGTTCCGTATATTTCAGTGGCAATTAAGGAAATGAACAGTTTCCCATCCTTGGGAAGGTAATCCGAGCTGAGCAATCAGATCTCAGATCTCTCTGTGTGTGTCTGTTTCTCTCTGTCTCTCTGTCTGTCTGTCTGTCTCTCTCTGTCTCTGCCCCACCCCCGCACACTGTTCCCAACTGTACCTACGGTATCCTTCAGGTCATTTCCTCAGAGAGTCCATGCAGTGTAAGTTAGCTGGAAGAAGAAAAATAGAAGAATAAAACCAGATGAAGATTTAGAATTTGGTGAAGATTACATTTCAATTCAGTGGGGAAATAGGAATTATTCAACAAATGATGTTGGGACACCTGAATAACTGAACAACTTCCGTTCCCCATGGCCACTTTATCATGAGCCCCCTGAGCAAGAATTGGGGTGACTGGGAAAAGAAGGTGCCTGACACCCCCAGAGCTGCTCATTGTGTCCAGCTGTGTATTGAAAGCCACCGCCTCTGTGCTGCATGCACCTCAGGAACATTCACACAGGACATGCAGTTCCACACACTCTGGGCCCAATCTTGGAAGTCTATTTACATGCCTATTCCCCAGACTGCTTGGCGGTCAGTCCTGCACTCTTGTTCCTTCCGAGTCCTGACCATCTGAACAAACTCTTATACACTTCCCCTTAACTCAAGTAGGTCCACACTTTCCAGCACATCCTTCCCGGCAGAATGAACAAAAAGATGCACTTCTGAAAGTGTGCCTTACAGAGAGTTATGAAGACGTGAATGGAGCTTAACTGGTTGTTGGAGGGAAATTTAAAGCTTTGAAAGCTTCCAGTAACAAACAAACAAACAATGACTGAAAAAAGAACGACCTAAGCCTCCAAGTCTGTAGGTTACAAAAAGATCTGAGTAAAGCTACAGAATTAGATGGAAGAGATATTTAAAAATGAGAATTAAGGAAATTAATAAAGAAATTGAGAAAAAAACATAAAAGGCATTCACCAACGTTTCTTTCTTTTTGAAAAGATGACTGGTAAGGGGATCTTAACCCTTGACTTGGTGTTGTCAATACCACGCTCTCCCAAGTGAGCCCACTGACCATCCCTATATAGGGATCCAAACCCATTTCCTTGGTGTTATCAGCACCACATTCTGCCAAGTGAGCCACAGGCCAGCCCGAAACATTTCTTTTTGAAAAAAGATGACTGGTAAAGGGATCTTAACCCTTGTCTTGGTGTTGTCAGCACCACGCTTTCCCAAGTGTTCTAACCGGCCTTCCCTATATAGTGATCTGAACCCACGGCCTTAGTGTTATCAGCACCTACACTCTCCCAAGTGAGCCACGGGCTGGCCTTCACTAAACATTTTTAAAAAGAGAATTAATTAAGCAAACCCCTGGAAAGATTGATTTAAAGAGTTAGAAGTTATAATGGAAATGTTGGGAATGAAAAAATATATGTGTGGAGTATACATTAAGCAAATGTATTTCAAAGGGCCTGGTTTTCCAAAGCCTTGCAGTTTCAAATATTAACATTGCAAAAGACAGGCAATTTTCCCTAGGCTATAGTCTCTGTTGTAAGATAAAGAATTGTAACACAGAAGGGTTGCTGGCTCAAAGACAGACAAGTTACTGATTGATATGTAAAGATACTGGGAAATTGCTGCAAGAAGAGAATGTTTGCTAAGATCAAGCTTTTGGTGGTGGATCAGCTCAATTTCTTGCCAATTGCGTTATGGAGTGTCACCTTGCTTGTCTTACTGAATGTTACCAGCTTCTATTGTTAAACTTGTTAAACTATACTTAGCAAAAACCCCACCTATATCTCTTCCTGAAACTTCTGGGTCTGGAGAATAAATGCGGGAAGAGAACCCCAATTTGTGGTTAATTTCCCAAATGGAAGGAATGCGCCTATCTTGAGGGTTCCAGGAGATTAACCCTTTTTCAGGGCTTCTCACTGCTCAGAAGAGATGGGCTTTGAGTAATCTTTGGTGGCTCTGTCACCCAGGGGAATAGGGGTGACAAAGCCATGTGAGGCAAGGCAACATATAAGTATATGTATTGCAGACATTTTTTTTTTTTTTGTCTTTTGTCTTTTTCCGTGTCCGGCAACGGATCGCAACCCTCAGTGTTGCTCCCGCGCCTCGCTCAGCCAGTGAGCAGGAACCGGTCTGTATGTGGGATCCGAACCCTCGGCGGGAGCGCCGCAGCGCTTCACAAGCGGCGCATTTATTCAGTGTGCCACCGGGCCGGCCCCTTGCAGACATTTAAAAATGATGTGATAAATTTATTGCAGTAAATGAGAAAAGTGTTTAACCAGACATTGTGCTAGGAAATATAACTGACTCAAGAAATGTGAAACCTGAATACACCTATGTACTTGGAGGAAATGAAACCAGTGGTTTAAAATCTTCCCTCACCTGGATGAAATCCATTAAGTACAAACAATTTTACCAAGCATTCAAAGGGCAAATGTTCCTAATGTTATACAAGCTCTTACAGAGAATAGAAGAACTGTGACTGTTCTCACAACTCACTTTATAAGGCATCACATGATTTTATCCAGAAATACTCCAGTTTGTATCTCGAAGAGAAAATGAGTTTCTTTTGAAAGAATATAATGAAAATACCACTTTCCCATNAACAAAGTTAGATCAATGTCACTTTTCACACCAGAACAAATTCCTAGTGGATTAAAAGTTTAAAGTTTAAAGAAGATGTTATAAGGGACAAATTTTATAATTTTACTGTGGGTAAGGCCTTCCATAGGACACAAAATCCAGAAGTAATAATAAAAAATAGATCACTTAAATATGTTTAAAATTTTTTACAAAAAATTCTATATAGAAGAGGACCATGAACAAAGATAAATTGAAACAATGAAGACTGAAAGTATTTTCAAATTATGACAAATATTTGGTATCTTTAATGTACAAGGAGCACTC
>NW_007735743.1:13852-15267 GCF_000696425.1 Galeopterus variegatus | reverse complement strand
TAGGAAATATAACTGACTCAAGAAATGTGAAACCTGAATACACCTATGTACTTGGAGGAAATGAAACCAGTGGTTTAAAATCTTCCCTCACCTGGATGAAATCCATTAAGTACAAACAATTTTACCAAGCATTCAAAGGGCAAATGTTCCTAATGTTATACAAGCTCTTACAGAGAATAGAAGAACTGTGACTGTTCTCACAACTCACTTTATAAGGCATCACATGATTTTATCCAGAAATACTCCAGTTTGTATCTCAAAGAGAAAATGAGTTTCTTTTGAAAGAATATAATGAAAATACCACTTTCCCATGTAAAATATTAACACTGACTCCTTCCTGTCATCATTTGCCCAGTAAGTGTTCATTTCCTTAGTTGTCACTGAAATATTTGTCTGAATCAGGACCCACACAGTATCTTCACATTGCATTGGGTTGATATGTCTCTTAAGTATTTTTAAATTTATAATAGGTTCCCCTTTCTTTTTTCCCCCTTGCCTCTTATTTTGTTTTTTTAAAAAAATCTGTCATTTCTCCTATAGCATTTCCCATAGTCTGGACTGAGTGGTGGTGTCCCTGTAATGTCCTCCAAAGTGCTCCTCTGTTCCCTGGATTTCAGTGACCATTAAGGAAATGAACACTTTCTCATCCTTGGGAAGGAAACCGGAGCTGAGCTATCAGATCTCTCTCTGTGTGTCTGTTTCTCTCTCTCTGTCTGTCTCTCTCTCTCTCTGCCCCACCTCCTGCACACTGTTCCTAACTGTACCTACTGTATCCCTCAGCTCAGGACATTTCCTCAGAGAGACCATCCAACGTAATTTAGCTGGAAGAAGAAAATTACGAGAATAAAACCAGAAGAAGATTTAGAATTTGGTGAAGATTACATTTCAATTCATTGGGAAAATAGGAATTATTCAATAAGTGATGTTGGGACACCTAAATAAAATTTGAGGGGCAACAAAGTTATATCAATGTCGTTTTTCAAACCAAAATAAATTCCTAGTTGATTAAAAGTTTAAAGTTTAAAGCAGATGTTACAAGGGACAAATTTAAAAATTTTATAGTGGATAAGGCCTTCCATAGGGCACAAAATCCAGAAGTAATAATAAAATATAGATCACTTAAAGGTATTTAAACTTTTTATTGGTTATGAATATTCATGAGATACAAAGCTGATTGTCACCCCGTGTGCCCATGATATGGGGAGTAGGTTCATACTGGCTGTATACCTGTTACCAGAAACTGCATTTGTATCCCATGTCCCCCACCCAATTATCCTCAACCTCCCTCCCACTCCCCCCTTCTCCCCCACTCCACTTTGCAGCCCAAGGAATGTTCTCTCCCTCTGTAAGTCCAATGCACAACCGTGGTCTTTCTTTCCTTCCTTCTTTCTCTCTTAGCTCCCACATATGGGTGA
>NW_007735743.1:10973-13174 GCF_000696425.1 Galeopterus variegatus | reverse complement strand
ATGCACAACCGTGGTCTTTCTTTCCTTCCTTCTTTCTCTCTTAGCTCCCACATATGGGTGAACACATGCCGTATTTATCCCTCTGTGCTTTGCTTGTTTCACTCAACATAAGTTTCTCCAGGTTCATTCATGTTGTTGCAAATGGGAGTATTTTATTCGTTTTAATGGCAGATTGGTGCTCCATGGTTTATATATACCACAGTTTCCTTATGCAATCATCCATCGAAACAGCACAAAATCCGGAAATAAGAATAAAAAATAGATCACTTAAATATATTTAAAAATTTTAAAATGCTATATAGAAAAGGACCATGAACAAAGATAAAATGAAACAATGAACACAGAAAGTATTATCAGATTATGACAAATATTTCATATCTTTATCATATAAAGAGCACTCACCAATCAGTAAGCAAAATATGAATATCCCAATTAGGAAATAGACAAAGGATATGAATGGACAGTTTTCACAAGAGGCGATACCACTGGACAAATGTCATATGAATTGCTGCTCATCTATATTTGAAATCAAAAAGAAAGTGAAACATCATTGAGATATGATGTAGGTTAGTGCATTAGTCTGTTTCTGTGCCTTAGACCAAAATACCTGGAACTGGACAATTTATAAAGAAAAATGAAAAGTTTTGCTTGCACTATCTGAGGCTGGGAAATTCAAAGTCCATCTGCTGGTGGCAACAGTGACCCAGGAGTCTCACATGGCGAGATAGTGGAAGCAGAGGGAGCAGAGAAAGACAGACTCTCCTCTTCTTAGAAAGCCCTCAGAACCCCACCCCTGACCACCATTTTTAATCCAATCACCTCTTCAAGGCTCTGCCTTTCAATTCCCATAATAGGATTTCCCACCCTCTTAGCAGTCACAGGGGGGGCCAAGTTTCTAAGACACAGAACTTGGAGGGGACACAATTTAAGCTTCAATGAGTTTTGGGGGGCATAATTCAATCCACTACAGTTAGCATATGGGGAAAGATTTAAAAGATTGGAAATGTTCTGTCTGGGGTTGTGGGCTGAATTGTGCCCTCCCTCCAATTCATATGAAGCGCTAACTGCCAATGTGACAGTATTTGGAGATAGGTCCTTTTAGGATGTAATGAAGTTTAAATGAGATCATATGGATATGGCCCTGATCCTATAGGACTAGAGCCCTTATGAGAAGAGGAAGATACACCAGAGAGCTCACTGTCTTCACGAACAGTCAGAGGAAAGGCCATGTATGGACACAGCTAGAAGGCAGCCACCTGCAACCCAAGGAGAGAGGCCTCACCGGAAAACAACCCTTCTGGCACCTTGGTCTTGGACTTCCACTCCCAGAACTGTGAGAAAATTAACATGCATTGTTGTTTAAACCACCCAGTTGATGTGATTTTGTTATACATGGTATGGCTGACTAATACAGAGTGGGATATAAGAAAATGGACACTTTCATACCCCATTACTTGGAGATAAATTGGTGCAACCCTTTTGGAGGGCACTTTGGTAATATGTGTGAAATGCTTTCAAAGGGCTTGCTCTTTGACCCAACAGTGCCCCTTCTACTCACCTACTGCACATAGTGCATTACACAAAAAAGCACCAGATATTCATTTCAGCATTCTTTATAACACTGAAAAACTAGAAATAACTAAAAGGCCTGCATATGAGACTTGTTGAGATAACTATGGTATGTAAAGTCTGTGAAACATTATATTATACAGGGATTAAAATGACTGGAAGGTACAGGCTTCTTCATACCACCGTATGGTCCAGTTCTGGGCCAGTTTCTGGAGCACTGTCTGCAAAAGACTAGTCCCGATCCCCCTCGTCTTTGTCCCTTTCCTCCAGCTACCCTCTTGCCCTCCCTCCTCTCCCTCTATGGTTCTTACCCACAAAAACCTCCTTTGCTTCCTTTTCCACATACTATGGCCTGCTGGTTTTCCAGCAAGGAGCCTTAGCAAGAAAACATGCCCGTTTCTCTGCCGAAGAAAAGGACAGCCAAGTTTTCAGATCACTGTATTGGTTTAAGAAATAAAACTGTGGTTCCTCAATTCAATAGTACCCAGCATTTTTCTTTTGCACATGAATAAGGAAAACAGAAACAATAAAAAATAGCCACACTGGTTTAAGACAAAGGGAAAATTTCTGGGTGTGTAACTGGATGGTTCAAGGGCAGTGGTTGGCTTCAGGCACAGGTGGATGCAGGATTT
>NW_007735743.1:9373-9716 GCF_000696425.1 Galeopterus variegatus | reverse complement strand
GACCAACGGATGACTTCTACAGTGGCACAGTCACTTCATCAAAGTCAAAACCCGTTTCCTAATTTTATTAGTAACAAGTGTAGGGAGCATTATTCCTTAACTTAATTGAACAGACTATTTTTTCCCAAAGTAATAATATTTATTGCAAAAGAGATATGTGCTTGATGAAAATATTTAAACAGCACGTACGTGTGTTACAGGAATGGTCTGTTTCCTTCTGTAATGCTGTTGTCTGGTCATGAGCATTTTTGACAGTGAAGGTGGCTCGTTCCAAGTAATTGTTGTGCATATCCACACACGTTCCCATGGCGGGAGGGTACTGCAGAAACAGGAACATATCATG
>NW_007735743.1:7413-8236 GCF_000696425.1 Galeopterus variegatus | reverse complement strand
AGTGTTTGTGGTGTCATGCACTTAGTATACGAATGCAATGTTTTCACACTAAGGAAATGCTCTAAAATGTTGACAGTAGTTAATGCTGAATGACAGCACCCAATCAATTTTTTTCTTCCATTTCCTAAGTTGTCTTCAGTTACCTTGTACAACTCGAATATCTGAATCCCACAACGTCCTTTGCAATCCAGCACAATGACAAGAACCAAGACACCGAATAGCAGCTCCGATTTATTTTTTGCATTAACAACAAAACAAGTGGACCTTGAGGCCCAGAAGCAGGTACAGGAAACAAATTAGGCCCCCACAGTAAGTGGCAAATACTGCAGAAATCACTGCCCTNGCTGCACAATATTCCACCAGGATGGCCATCCTGGGATTTATGAAACATCTCCCCTGTTGATTCTAACAGTTTTTATGTGGTAGTGTAAATAAAGTCCTGGTTTATTCTGCCTCATTTGCATATGCAAGAATTTCTCTGTGATAGACTTTCAAAGGTGGGTCAACATGTATGTGCATCTTTAATTTAATAGATTTGTCAAATAAGTTTCCAGAGAGATTTTACTAACAGTTCAACTGACAAAGTATAAAAGTCCTGTTTCCAAGTCAGCCTTGCCAACATTGGAGACTGTCAATGAATGAAATTAATCTTACACTGAAATCAGCTCTGGGCCCACTGACAAAATCCTGAAAGCAGGAATGAAAAGAAACAGTTTCCAAGTCACTCGATATCGTCCAGAGCAAAGCTCAGGTATGTCTGGAAACAGACAATATCCAGCACCCCAGGTAAAATGTACAATGTCTGGCATCTAATCCAAAATCA
>NW_007735743.1:1595-6825 GCF_000696425.1 Galeopterus variegatus | reverse complement strand
CAGCTCCCCGGCCCGTTTGAGAACTCACACAGTCAGGACGTTGCCGTTCACACTGATCTCCTTCTGCACTGGCCCTCGGCGTTGAACATTTGGGGTCAGGATCAGGCTGGCGAGCTCCGCCTTCTCAGGCGATGGGAAGGGCACGCTGAGGGTGCTGGTGGGGTCTGGTTAAGGCACCATCCACACGACCCACTTTACCTGTGCTTCATCCCTCCTGCCCTCTCCGAGGCCCGCCTCTGTTGCCCACCACCCCCAGCCCGTCCCCTGCCTGCCCGGGCCACAGGGGATCCTCAATAGGATACAACTGGACTTGTCGGTTAACCCGGCCTCCAGCCACGGGAGCAGCATTTCTGCCGGGCCCTGGTGCCCGCTCCATCCGAGGAACGCCACCGACTGCAGCACCTGCCTGTCCCGCGACGCCAGGGCCTACACGATCACCAGTGTCACCATGGTCGTCAGGGTCGTCAGGATCCCTAGGTGGCCGGGCAGCTGGCCCGCCTGCTGCACCAGCCTCGCCTGGCCCACGTGGCCCAGCGAGGTCTCCCGGCCTGACCTGAGCGTCTGCACCCCTTGCTCTGGCCGCCGCACCTGCGTCTGCCTCCAGGGCACCTGCACCTTCGTCCGCCACCAGCGTGGCTCCTCCGCCATCAGCCTCAGACTCCATCTTGAACGCTGCCTCCGACTCCACGGGAAACTGTGCCACCTACCGCTTCCGTACCAAGCTCCGCCCCTTACTCAATGCAACGCGGAATGCCCAGAGCGCCTGCGCAGACACTCCCTGGTGACGCCTCCTGCCATGTGATTGGTTCCCACCACGAGGACCAGGAAGGCTTTCTAGCCAATGGGCTCTCCCTCACAATTTCCGCCCTTAGAACCCGTCAAAACCCTAGTGCGCCTGCGGAGACAGGAACTCAGGTCTGGTCCCGCCAGGCGGGAGGCGGGTGCTGTCGTGATCCCTGGGCACCCTTAGGCTGCCCTAGCCACGAGCCCGTGACTCCACCCCAGTGCCCTTGCACAGAGAGACCCCCACACGGCCAGCTCCCTCCAAGCTCACGCTGCCTCGACTCCCAAGACCATATGGGCCACGAAAACCCTGGGGATCCAGGACGGCCCACCCCTTAGCGTGTGGCGCACTGTGGGCTCCTGTGCAGACAGGCCCTGCCGCCTGCCCCTGGAGACCCCTGATGAGGCCCCGTGGTGACTGGTTCCCACCAAGCCTGTCCTGTCCCAAGCGTGCCCATGGGCCTGGAAGGCTGAGCCCCTGCTGGCCTGGCCAATGCCACAGGCGACCAGCTTGCTGACCAGCAGTGCCCTGTCATCAGGTTCTTGGAGGGACTCAGGTGCCTCTGGGCCAAGCGCATGCTGTCCCGTCCCTCTGGTCTCTGCACATGGCTCAGCCCTGGGGACAGGAGGTCAGGGATGTGGAGCCATCACTCCTGGGCCCTACCTGTCCTCGGGGAGCACCCAGGCCAGCCCCTAGGTCTCCTACGGCAACATTTGTCCCAGATGTCCTTTGCGTCCACCTGGTGAGGGGCCTGGGGCCAACTGGCATCCCTGCCACCTTCCGCCGGTCGGATCCTCGCAGGCTCCAGGCACATTGCAGTGCCCCCAGGCCTGGCCCAGGTGGGCAGAAGGCTGTGGGACGGAGAAGCCACCCCTCCCCCCGTCGGGGCAGGTCCCAGTGGCCTGGCCCTCTGCTGGCAGGGCCCTCGGGTGCTCTCCCTCCCCTTGGAGCACAGTCTTGGGGCTGGCTGGCGGGCAGGAGGTGCCAAGGGCCCTCCACTGAGAGGTGCCCCTGTGTCTGGTGGGTGCTGGTCTACTTCTGTGTCTGGAAGGGGTGCACATCAACAGGAGAGGTATAGCTGGAGGCTGGCAGGGATGGGGGCAGCATTGCCCTGGGAGGCGTGTCTGTTCCCACACTCCTTGTACCCACGCGGCTGTGGAGCGACTGGCCTGTAAGGCTGTGCCCTGCCGGTCTGGCCAATGCCACACGTGACCAGCTTTCTGACCAACAGTGCCCTGTCATCAGGTTCTTGGAGGGACTCAGGCGCCTCTGGGCCAAGCCCATCCTGTCCTGTCCCTCTGGTCTCTATACATGGCCCAGCCCTGGGGACAGGATGTCAGGGATGTGGGGCCACCATTTCAGGGCCCTACCTGTCCTACGGGAGCACCCTGGCTGGATTTGTCACCTGGTACAGGAGAGGTCTGGGCCATGGACACCGGTGTCCGTGTGGGGTGCCACCTCCCCTGTCTGGGCACTTCCCAGGCTCGTGGCCAGTTTTGCCCCAGCCTGTCCACTCCTCTACATTCCACCCTGCTCTTTCCATCTGGGACCTTCAGGCGTGGTCTTGGCATACCTTCCTGGCAGGGGTCCCTCGTTCAGGGCCTTCTGGAAAGCACAGTTCGTCTGCTTGCATGGGGAGCACAGGGCTGCCTCTGCATTGAGGCCAGGATTCAGGGACTGACCCCAAAGCCCCCCAAAATGTGCCACTGGGTGACCAGGGCTCGCTCAGCAGCCCACGGCATGCACGTGGGCTTCTCTCCTCGGTGGCAACTCTGCCCTGCTCCTCTGCCAGGAAAGCGGTTTTGCTCAGTCCCCAGTCCCTGAGGAAAGGAAGGCCTGTGCCAGTGGGCATTCCTGCTGCTGGTTAAAGCCCCTTCCCAGGAGGCTTCTTTTGCTTCCTTCTGGAGCTCATGCTCATGCTCGTAGTCTCCTCTTCTTGGAGCCCCCGCCCCACCTATAAGTCTCCCTCCTGCAGTCTCTTTGGGACGAGGCTGCCATCCTACTCAAATATATGCCAAGTCACTCTCCAGCTCATCCACCAGCCACTGGGATGGAGAGCAACCCGCCTCCCCTGGACGGGGGTCACTTTCTCCTGTCCACACACCAAGTCATCCGTGTGTTCGAAGACTCCCCTGGGAGCTGCTGGCACGCAACAGACTGCAGTCTGCTGCACAGGCCAGGTTTACTGAGAGCGTGAGCTCTACGCATGCACGCACTCACACACACACACACACACACGCAGCTCTAGCTGCATGTGCCAAATGTGCACACATTATACACGTGTGAGCACACACACACTCGCACACTCATGTACACTGTAAAACTGGAAGTGTGCAGCATTGATACAGCATCCAGCTTTGCCTGCCGGTCTGCTCCCAGATGCCTCCAGAGTTCTGTACCTTCCTGCCCAGGTCACGTCTCACCTGTAGATATCTCATCCTGTCTCCTGGTACCCCTGCAAGTGGCCATGAGCTCTCTGGCACCTCCACTCTTAGCCACATCTTGGCTGATGCTAGGCAAGCAGTGCGCGTGTATGGCATGGACTGATGGAATGGACGGAACGACAGCTGTCTCTGCTGTGCTCTGTGTGGACCCATGCCCACCTTGGACAGCAGCTTTGGTCCCCAGGCCAGGTCTCCTTGTTTAACCAGCATCAGAAACCCTGTGGCTCCTCTGTGCCTTCTGTCACTCTCTTCCTCATGCTCGGTTGGCCACAGCTCCCTACAGTGCCCTCGTTACCTAGTGTCCAGTGGGTCCTGGCACTTCTCTCCAGACCCACGGACCTCAAGCCCTCACGTTTTTTCATAAGGCACAAGAGGCAGCATTTTGGGAACAGGCCTGTAAACCAAGGGAAATAGGAATGGGAGTTCTTCCATCCGCCTGGGGGTCAAAGGGGAGAAGAAGTTCTTTTGAGTCCAGGGAAGGTAAATTGCCAAGAGTCAAATCTTCATAGCTAAGTATGTACCCAACGTCCCCACCTGGCATTAGTGCCACCCGTAGGAACCAGCTGTCTTTTCACCCACCTCTCACCAGGAAGTTCCCTAAAAGGAGCTCAGGGGACTCCCTGGAGCCTTGACCCACGANAGTAAGCTGAGGACGAGCAGATGACGCAGGCGAGGGTGGCAGAAGGGATTCAAGAGGTGCGTAGAAAACACAGCAGAGAGCGCATTAGCAGGTCAGAGCCCCCGATCTAAGGGACGGCTGCATGTGGGGGACGAGGAAGAGTGTCGTCAAGGAGGACCCCCAGGCTCTGGCGTAACCGGGTCCTACTGAGATGGGACCGCCAAGCAGGGGCCGGGCGACAAACGAAGAGCTCTGCTCTCAAGCGCTTTCCTGTGTTTCCCGTACACCTGTTGAATCCCTCCCGGCCGCCATCACCTCCGGCCTGCCTGTCCCTGTGCCTTTGTCTTTCCACAGACATTTCGTCACATCTCAGATCACGCTGAGCCTCTGGGCCCCCTGCACAGTCCTCGTGGCCTCAGACTCCAAGGTGCTGGGGTGGACACCTCTGTGCCTTGTGCCAGCGCTCCATCTCCAGCTCCCAGCACATCTGCCTCGTTCTGTCCCCACCCAGCCTATGCGCAGGGTGGGCCTGGAAGTGCAGGGGACTTTGCACCCCCGGACACAGCCCTCCAGCGATGCGGCCAAGAGTCAGTGGACATGCCTCCTCAGCCTCACCCTGTTCAGGACAATTCTGAGGTGCAAGTGGCTACTGAATGAATGAAATGAGGTAGTGGATAGAAGTAGGAGCGAACCCATGAAGCTGTCGGTCCACACCTCAGCAGAAGCCCGGGAGAGCAGCGTGTGAAGGAATCGTGTAGACAGACGCGCTTCTGCACGACACGAATCGTGTCTAAGGAGAAAGCGCTCACCTAACACATGCGCAACAACACGCAAGTTAAAGCGGCAGGAGGCAGTTTAGATGAGCTTTGCTGATGTGGGGATGGAGAAAATCTTCTGAGCCTACTGGGAATGAGTAATAATAAACAACAGCATTTACTGGGTGACTACTTCTAGTCACTGTCCTGAGCACAGGACAGGAATTAGCTCACTTATCCAGAAACACATCACGTTTAGTTTCGGTCGTCTAAAGATAGCACTAAAGTGTTGAGACAACGGGTGATTTTTATTGTCTTTTCCAAACCTGCCCACATTTTCTCTCTTTCTTTCTTTATTTTACAGTGAACATGTGTTACATTTGTAAGAAGAAAAAACGATTTTTACACAGTTATTCCTCAATTGTTGCTGAGAAAAACTTGTAGTTAGTTCCCAAGAGAACCACTTTGTTGAGGTTTTAATTATCCTGTTCAATTCATGGGAGACCGTATGTTTCCTCGCAAGGTTCTTCTAATTGGCACCTTTTCCTGATGCAATGAGGAGGACTGTGCTATGACGAAGTCCCCGAAGTCACTGAGGCTCGGGGCCAACGCTCCACAGCTTCCCTGT
>NW_007735743.1:0-518 GCF_000696425.1 Galeopterus variegatus | reverse complement strand
TGTCTGCAGCTTTGACTTGCTTCCAGGAAACAACCCTTTCTAAATTCTACCCACCGTGCTCGTCCTGCCTGGACAGTGGTTCCTCCAGAGGGCACGTGACAGTTTCCTTCATGAGCATGTCCTCAATATTACACCATGGGGTTTTTTCTTCTGCCCTTTCCAAGCACTCACGTATAAACACAAGTGCGCACGAACGCAAAAAACCGCACATAGACGGGGCTGCTCAGCCAATACCCCAGAGCACCAGTCCTGGCAGGCGCTCTGGCAGTCAAAGCCTTTGTGTTTGTGAATCAGAGAGGACTTGCTGGGAATGTATTAAATACATTTTAGAACCCATTAGGCATAGTCTGTGATGATGAAGGCTCACAGGTGACAGGGCCAGGGTGTATACATTCGAGGAGGGTGATTGCTAAGTAAGACATGCTCAACACCTTTCTTGAATTCCTGGGCTTTAGATCAGTACAGCCACATGAACTCGGATGCTCTGTAGTCACCTGACACCCAACCAGCCCTCAACC
>NW_007735742.1:58721-73969 GCF_000696425.1 Galeopterus variegatus | reverse complement strand
AGGTTTCGGTGATGGGACATAATAATCAACTACATTGTATATTGACAAAATAAAAAAAGAAGAATATTTCCTTTTAAAGAACTTGCATAACTTTAGAACATTATGAATTTACTTTTCTTTTTCATTCTTATGAGAATCTTGGCCAATGTAGTATTCTAGGAAAAAGTCATTTCATATAAATCTGGAATATTATATTCCACAACATATTTAATATTTTAATGTTTCTTGTTCTAAAGCCTTATAAGAAATACGGAAAATGCATGAGAGAAGAGAAAAAAGTAAAGTCACCAGCAGTTCCACCTCCCGTAGACACCACTGTTCGTAACTCAATGTCTCCTTCCAGTCTCCGTCAACACATCTATTCTATTGAACATAATCGATCATACATATTTGTGGGGTCCACAGCTGAATATCAGTACCTGTGTACAGTGTGTGATCATCACATCAGGACAATTAACATAATTACAAAGTGTAACCATTTCTTTGTGTTGGGGACATTTTGTAACACACAGTAAGCTAACGTTAACTATGGATGCCCAGCTCGACGGTGCATCAGTAGAACATATTCTTCCTAACCAGCTACTTTGTGTCCCTTTCCCAGTTTCTCTCTGTCCCCTCCCTGTCTCCCTCCCCCGGTGACCACAGTTCTGTTCTCTCTTCTGAAGTTCAATGTGTTGTGACTGTCCCACCCTCCCCCTCCCTCCCCCCCTTTCTTCCTATTTATTTTTTGGCTCCCCTTTGTGAGTGAGAGCATGTGGTTTTTCTCTTTCTGTGCTTGGCTTATTTCACTTAAGGTTATTTTCTTCAAGCTCATCCACGCTGGTGTTAATGGTAGAATTTCATTCTTTTTTTACAGCCGAGTAGTATTCCTTTGTGTTTAATATAATTTATTGTCACAAAATGAGAATCATTTTCTCTGTATAAGTTGTGTCCTGGTATTTTCAATTCATGCTCAAACGGGAGCTAAATTAAAATGCAAGACTGTTTTCCTCAGTAAAATTCCAGAATCCTTTTCCAAAGAGCCACGTACAGAGGATAGATGGAAAACCTAGAATAGATGTGAGAAGTAAATCCCAGCCACTAAGAAGTAAACTGACCTCTGCGAGGTTGAAAGACAGACACAAGTGTCAGTCCCCTGCGCAGACCCCTACCCGTCCTGGAGGACGACTCAGCACTGTGCAGCTCAGCTGCTAAGACCTGCTCAGTGGCACAGCTGGCGCAGCCTCCTCAGGGGGGCAGACAGGGCGGGCAGCCTCACCTCCTTTGACCTCGCCCACCATGCCCTGCCCACGTTCAGGAAAACCCACACCGTTTAAGGCTGAAACAGGGCACTGAGGTAAGTGTGGGGATTGAGAGTATGGTTTGAATATCCAAACACAATTATTTTATACTAATTAAATTTTATTGCACTTTACAAATATATTATTAAATTGTAATATGCAATATATAATTAATAAATGATTGTGTAATATAAAATATACTATAATACACTATAACATATACAATATAATTTCATATGTAATATAATCATATAATCTAATATTGTATTATATATATTATATATTATTACCTGTTAGAGCATTAATTACATATTATATGATTATTTAATACATATTACCATATTGCATTAATCAGCTCAGTGTGAGCTGGGCATTAATCCTGATTCTTCATTTTAGTTCGTGACAACGCGGGGTTAGAAGTCACCTGTATCCTAGCCTGAATGTTATTTGACATATTTTTAAACAAGCTGGCATATGTAGCATCTGAAATGACCTGCAGTACATGCTTTTAGATGATAACTCAAAATTTTGATGAAAAGTAAAACTTTACATAAAATTAATGACCCGAGTCTCAAATTGACAAATTACTTAAATGTATAAAGAAATTCTACCTTGTTTTAAAAACGTTTCTGTGAGGAAAGAGAGCAGGTGAAAGCCTCGCGAGGGAGTGACCATGGAACTAGGCTGGTCTGCAGTAACGGGGGCAGTCAGGTGTGCGTGGAGACTGAGATGCACCTGCACCGCTGAGACGCACCTGTACAGATGAGACGCACCTGCACAGCTGAGACGCACCTGTACAGATGAGATGCACCTGCATTGCTGAGACGCACCTGCACCACTGAGATGCACCTGCACAGCTGAGATGCAGCTGCACTGCTGAGGCATGGGGATTCACTTGCACCACTGAGATGCACCTGCATGCTGAGACGCACCTGCACTGCTAAGGCCCAGAGACGCACCTGCACTGCTGAGATGCACCTGCACAGCTGACACACACCTGCACCACTGAGATGCACCTGCACCGCTGAGACGCAGCTGCACCGCTGAGATGCACCTGCACTGCTGAGACGCACCCGCACAGCTGAGATGCACCTGCACTGTTGAGACGCACCTGTACAGATGAGACGCACCTGCACCGCTGAGACGCACCTGCACCACTGAGACGCACCTGCACTGCTGAGTCAGGGAGACACACCTGCACTGCTGAGACACACTTGCACAACTGAGATGCACCTGCACCGCTGAGATGCACCTGCACCACTGAGACGCACCTGCACTGCTGAGTCAGGGAGACACACCTGCACTGCTGAGACACACTTGCACAACTGAGATGCACCTGCACCGCTAAGGCCCAGAGATGCTCCTGCACTGCTGAGGCGCACCTGCACAGCTGACATGCACCTGCACCACTGAGACGCATCTGCCCCTCTGAGACACACCTGCATCACTGAGACACACATGCACCTCTGAGACACGCCTGCATGCTGAGATGCACTGGCACCGCTGAGATGCACCTGCACTGCTGGGATGCACCTGCACTGCTGAGGCAGGGAGATGCACCTGCACCACTGAGACGCACCTGTACAGATGAGACGCAGCTGCACAGCCTAGGCACGGGGATGCATCTGCACCACTCAGATGCACCTGCACCACTAAGGCCCAGAAATGCACCTGCACAGCTGAGATTCACCTGCACCGTTGAGATGCACCTGCACCGCTGAGGCAGGGAGATGCACCTGCACCGTTGAGATGCACCTGCACCACTAAGGCATGAGGATACACCTGCACCACTGAGACGCACCTACACCATTGAGATGCACCTGCACTGCTGAGGCGGGGAGATGCACCTGCACTGCTGAGATGCACCTGCACCATTGAGACGCACCTGCACCGCTGAGGCAGGGAGATGCACCTGCACCACTGAGATGCACCTGCATGCTGTGAGGCACCTGCACCTCTGAGATGCACCTGCACCGCTGAGGCAGGGAGACGCACCAGCACTGCTGAGATGCACCTGCACAGCTGAGACGCACCTGCACCGCTGAGACACACATGCACCTCTGAGACACGCCTGCATGCTGAGATGCACTGGCACTGCTGAGACGCACCTGCACCGCTGAGACACACATGCACCTCTGAGACACGCCTGCATGCTGAGATGCACTGGCACTGCTGAGACGCACCTGCACTGCTGGGATGCACCTGCACTGCTGAGATGCACCTGCACCATTGAGATGCACCTGCACCGTTGAGATGCACCTGCACCGTTGAGACGCACCTGCACCACGAGGCCCGTGCTCCTTATCTGCCGGCTCCAGGGAAAGGTTGCGCCTTGCATTGTCAGATGGACAGACCTGTAGCGTTTGGCTGCCCATTCCTCTGGGCTATTTCTGTCTCTAACACTCCAAACACAAGCAGAATGTTTTCAGGAAAGTCACAGACCTTCCGAGACTTGGGACCCGGTGGAACGACAGAGGGGCAGCCCCTTGGCCCTTGCCTATCGTCCATCCCCTTTCACTCCCTGCAAGTGACGACCTTTTGCTGGGCACCCAGGAGGCACCCACCTGGTTCTGGAGCACGTGGATGCTCAAGACATGGGAAAGAGGACAGCAGGACAGCAGGACAGCAAGCCCCGGCCTCTGGGAGGTCACAGCACCAGGAGCCACGGCTGGGTTCTGGAGCGCCTGTGTCCTAGTGAAGTGACCAGGGATCTGGGACTCTGACCCACCAGCAAAAGCCATCTCCTCACCACCCAGCAGCAGCCCAGCGTTCCCCAAGGCCACATCAAGGTTGTGAGGGACCTCGGTGGTCCTCTCTACGCCCCATCCTGCAGGGAAGTGGATGCCGATACATTGCCACTAACTCACAGAGATAGCCGCTCGCAGGTGAAGTCAGAGCCATGGTGTATGCACTTAGTGGAACTGTGACTGTCTCCAGGTTTAGGGACGGGGTCTTCAGGCTATAACAGAGGCCGGGTTTACACATGGTCAGAGCCCACAGACTGGGCTCCTGGGCAGGATGTCTGCCCCACCGAGCATAGTGGGGCTGTGTCTGTCACCAGGCTCAGCAGTGGGCAATGTCCTCCCTGCAAGGCAAGGCAAGAGGTGGCCTCTTGTTTTTCTGCCCCTGCTGCCACAGGGTAACAGATATTTCCAAAAGTTTCTGTGGCCAAATGAGTTTGGAAAATGCTGTGCTAAAGTGCACTGGGGATCTTTTATTGACTGCAGGTTTTTCAGAATCTGTAACATGATAATACACATCATAAACCCCAAGCTGTGTAGAGTGGGGTGGCACATTTCTGTAACTCATTTAACCACGAATTTATTGTTATTATTATCATTTTTATTATTGTCATTATTAGGGTAATAGCAGAAAAGAAGTGTGCTTTATGATGCTTTTTGTTATTTTTTAAGCTAACTTGGCAATTTTTTCTTTTATGAATACCTTTCTTATTTTTGGTTTCTTAGAACATTCCTCTCTAAATCCCAGTGACAGATGACCACTAGAATAAATGTTACACATTTTTGCAATATCCAAAGAAAGAGTAGGGGAGTTCTTGAAAGATTTGCATAAATGTAGGAGCTATGTATTTCTGGGAAAAAAAAAACAGTTTCTATTTTGGAGAAATAAATCAGGCATTTCAAGTGAGTTACTGTAAATTTAAATCAATAATTTATCAAGGTGTTTTCATATGGCACCAATATAAGACCTGAAAATATATATTACATCTATGAACAGAGTTATCATTATTATTAATTTAACTAATTAATTGTCAGAAATGCTGAATTATGGCCAAGGTGTATGGAGATAACTTACCTGAATTCCTAAACCTAGGAGCTAAGTGGAACCAGCAGCAGGAAGGTGACGTCCCCTGGGTTCATGACTAGTCACACATGACACAGCAGGTCTCATGAGACCCTGAGAGCTCAGCGGACTTTCCCTTTATGAAACAGTGTCCTGGACACAGTGTCTCCCCTCTGTGGGCTCAGCTCCATGCATCAGGTGAATGTGTAACAGGCCGGCACAGAAGGAGCCACGTGGCTCTGCTGTAGGGAGGTGAGTCTGGCACGCTGTGACCCAGCCACCGTCCCCCTTTGAATTTGCCTCTACCTTCTTCTCTGTCTATCCTTCTGTGTGTTCATCTGTCCATATACCCTTCTGTCCATCCATCCGTCCTTCTATTCATCCCTTTATCCACCCATACAACAGTCTCTCTCCATCTGTCCGTCTCTGTCTATATATGTAGGCACGTATGTATCCATCCATCTGTCCAACCGCCACCTGTCCGTCCATCCTCTGTTCATTCCTTTATCCTCCCATTCAACCACCCATGCATCTCCGTCCATCTGTCTGTCTGCATGTGTGTATGTATAATCCAAACATTCATTCATGCATCAGTGTTTCTGTCCATCCTTCTACTTCTGTCTGTCCATTCAGCTGCCCTACCTCTCTTTCTGTCATCTGTCTGTCCTACATCTGTCCATCTATCTATATACATCGAGACATGATCTAGCCCTGCCATACACAGTTAATGCTGTAGATTAGTATAAATATATAAACTCTGGAATGTTTTGCACGGAGGCGACCTTCTCACTTAAACAACCAGAGTCTGCATGTGTTGATAAGCTCTAGCTGCTGTCTCAAAATACCAACTGCTGGGTGGCTTAAACAACAGAAATTTATTTTTCACAGCTCAGAGGCTGGGAAAGTCCAACATCGAGGCACTGGTATGTTCCAAGTCCGGTGAGGACCCTCTTTGTGGCTTGCAGGTTGACTCCTTCACAGTGTGTCCTCATGTGGCAGAGAGAGGAAGCTCTGGTCTCTCTCCCTCTTCTTGTGAGGACACTAACCCCACAACGGGGCCTCCACCCCACAACCTCGTCTAATCCTAATCATTCCCACAGACCCACTTCTGATACCATCATATTGGGGGTTAAGACTTCAGCATATGGATTTTGGGGGGACAGATTCAGTTCACAGCAACACCATCTGGGGAAGAAATGTTACGTGAGAGATGACTGAGCTGTGAAACTCAGAATGGGAGCGTGTCCACACAGCTGCCGGTCGCGCCTGGGTTTTGGTTTTTTGTTTTTGAAATTCAGACCGAGAGAGACCTTTGCCCTTCTAAAGACAACACCCTGTCTACCGGTCTCCCAGTAATTATCGACTCTACATTAACTCTTGTGACAATCCGTATATTAATTTATAAGTGTGCTTAAAAATTTTTGGCAATTGTTTTATCTTAATAAATTAAGTATGTCTTTAGTTCTTTTTATATTTAATGAAAACGCTGAATTTTCCATGAGTGTCATAACAAATTAGGTTTTTATATTTTTGTACAAATACTGTAGAGAGAGTAGAGAGACATTTTACAGAGTACGTTCTAATCTGAGAAGTTAAAATGTTTTCATTGGTTAAGAAGGAAAAGGAAGTGGGATGGACGTGGCCTCTGTGCAGAGACGTTTCTTTTCCGCCTGAGGTCACGACCTGAAGCTGCTGGGTGGACGCAGCTCCCGGCTTGTCCACAGACACGATTGAAGAACCGGGGACATCCCGCCTAACACGGCTCTTCTTGAGGGAGAGATTTTAACATCCCACTGAAACCCTTTAGCTCTACAGGAAGTATATAAAAAAACCCAAAAACCGCATTAAACTTTCTTTTATCTATTTTAATTATGCCTTAGATATGACAGTAATTTGGCCATAAAAGTGACTTTTTAAATTGCACCAGGAATTGCATAATGGTTTCAAAATGCACATTTTAAAAAGCATCTTTTCTCCTTATGTAAGAAATGCTGGATATTATTTAACACAACTATATGCAGTATTTTATTTGTTACAGTAAAATAAATATTTTAGCTATCTTACATATACTTAAAACATATTGCCCTATCTTCATATAGCATTTAAATATGTTACAAATTCTTAAATTGCCTATCTTGTCCATTTATGCTTGAATTTACCTGGATTGAAATAGCTGTATGTATATTTAATTGACCTGATACAGCACTTCCGTCCTAGGGCTTTGGAGGGGTGAGGATGCCCAGCGACCATTCCAACCCTCGGGGTCCCTGCTCTTAGGTCTGTTTGGTGGGACCAGAGCTTCCTTTGGCCGACGCCTCTCGCTGGGCTTCTGCTCTGCCTGCCGTTCTCTGCACTTGTGAACGGCGGGGTCTTTTTGCTCGCATCCTTTTGGGGTCTTCCTCTGCCTCAAGCATCCGCTTATCAGTACCTCACTGAGTACTCGAGGGACACCTGCCATCCTGGGACTGCTCTCCCTTCCTGGAGTGGTGTCCTGTCACTCCCAGCCACCTGCCATCCTGGGGCCACTCCCTTCCTGGAGTGGTGTCCTGTCACTCCCAGCCACCTGCCATCCTGGGGCCACTCTCCCTTCCTGGGGTGGCATCCTGTCACTCCCAGCCACCCTGTCCTCCAGACCCTTGTTCTGCCTCCTTGACTCAGGGAGGCGTCCAGCTCTCCTCTGCTGCTTCCTGGAAGCTCTGCTCCTGCGGGAGGTGGGTGGGACACTCGCAGGTCTCCCCTCGTTTTGTCCTGTCTGAGGGCCGCTCTCCTTTGCTATCTGTGCGGTGTCTTGACACAAGTTCGCTCTGCTAAGCCTGGCCTCTGGTTTCAGGAGGGCGGGCACGTGCCTTCTTTGCTTCTCCATTCCCAGTTCCTGCAGTTATCAGCTGTGATTCCTGCTCGGTCACTAAACTCCCTTGCTCAGTGATCAAGGCTCCACTTTCTCCTCTGAAGAATGGTGACACTGGCAGCCCCACTGCACAGTGCAGTCATGCAGACCAAATCCAACCACATGCCTAAAGCAATTACCTGGTAAACACTCAGAAAGGCCAGCTGCCGTGACTGCTGTGCCTCTCCTCAACCCCACTTCTACGTCATGGTCCTGCATGACCGAGGTGCCAGGGCCTTTCCCCACATCTTTCTACTGTTCTACTGTTTAGCTCCTGGCACTTGTCACCTGCCCTGGTCAGGCGATGGACAGGATCTGTCTTGCTTTCAGTCTCGGTCCTTGTACTTTACCAGGATGGGTGTCTTACAACATATGATTGATCAGATCCCGTCCTGTGCCACCTGCAGGGGGAGCACCTGGGAGCTCAAGAGGAGGAGGGTCTGTGTGTTCTTGTCAATCTGGGCCCTACGCCCCAGGCCTCCTGTTGCATAGTCAGCCTTTACCACCACCGATGAGTAACCTATACACACCTACGTGGACTTAGGCCGCTTACAATGCTGATATGTTATCACTGGGGGCTTGGAAGGGCGTGGCTGGGTGGTCCTCACGGGGCTCTGTCTTGCTTTCATCCTCACACACCCGCTGGGCAACGACCATCTGAAGACACTGACGCTTCCATCTGGGAGCTCCCCTGCGGCTGTCACAGGACACCCACAGGGCCTCTCCAGAAGGTGGTCTCTGGGTAACCAGACCCTTACGTGGTTACCAGGGTCTCCCAGGGCAGCATCCCAGGAGAATGGAGGAGGCTGCAGTGAGCCACGTGACAGACCACCCACATTCACAGGAAGAGGACCCCGACCCTCTTCCTGGGGCAGGACCGCGTTACAGAGGAGCACGTGCGATGTCGGCTGTCACTGCAGGCTGGTGTTTCAAAGAACAACGTGCCACCTGTGGGGCTGTCAGCTTCCTGGCTAGGTCATTAAATCTTCACTTAGATTCCCACGTGTCTGAGCTTCTCCACCCCTGCACAGAGCCCCAGATGACGAGGGCGGGAGCTGGGTTTAGTCTAAATCGAAGCCTTGCAAAGAGTACTGAAATAACATCATTCATCATTTGCGCTGGCCCGAGGCTTCTGACACCCCGAAAACTTGGCCACATGACGCCGTCCATGGAATTCCACTCACACGGCTACAAGTTGTTTAACTTTCCTTAAATTTTTTTCTTTTGGTGAGAATAAAGTTATTAATGCTCAGTCATTTAACACTTTTCTTTTATGGAATTTTACATCAATCCAAAAAGCTTTTCTTAGTTTTGCTTGAAAAGCACTCCGCGTTCATGAAAAGTTGCAGCTACGGGGTTTCGTCATCCTCTGTAACTCAGACTTTCCACATGTATCACAAATTACGTGGCGTCCTTCAGGTTGCTGCAACCACAGCAGCCCTGAAGTTCTTGCAAGAAAAATACTTTATTTTGAGCACTTTTTTCAATTGAAGAGAGTGTTTTCAAGTCATTAAACTGTGTATAAAACAAACAGGATGTAAGGTGTTAAGAAACTGATAATATTAATTCATTCATTAATATTCTAAAGCAAAAGTAACTCTTTTTCTCTAATCTGTCCCAAGCATTACAAAAAATGTTAAAGATGATAATATGCATAAGTCTACATCTGACCATTGGTAACAGTCCAGTGATATTTTGAATTATGGCTATTTTCTCTGGTTAAGAACTATTTTACTCTAATATTAAAAGATCATGTGTGCATGCCTGGATTTCTGCACGTATGTGCATGTATTACCTCTGCTTTCGGTTTGCAGAGGCCTGTTCGGAGGCAGGTGGGCTTGCCTCACCTGGGGCACTCTGGCTGGAGTGGCGGCTGCAGCATCCGGATGAGGACCACAGGCCAGCACGCTGCTCAGTCTGGTGTGACCTCTCCTCTGAGTGACCTTGAGCACTGCTTGCTCTCTGTGTTTGCTCTCCTCGCGGGTTTTCCCGGGGCAGGAAAACTGGGCCGCGCAGTGGGGGATGCCCTACCTGTGGTCCAGCAGCAGGAGGGAAGGCAGGGGCAGTCAGTGAAGAGGCCTCCACAGGAGTGGTGGCGATTTTCCCCTGGGATGCTGATCCCCGTCTTATAACAGCTGGACACGGACGCACGGCTCCCTCTGTCTTCTTGTTTGGCATCCCCCAGGGTCCCAGGTGCTTGATCCTCCCGTCCACCTGCCAGCCCAGGCGCGGGGAGGGGACGGCCGGGCCCACCCTCCTTGGTACTGCACACGCCCAGCACATGGAATTTTGTCAGAACAGTCTACATTGGTATTTTAAGATGATAAATGCTAAACTCAAAGTAAATTAACTCAAAACCTCTACCGGGGTCTGATATGATATTAAACTCACATAAAATGCTTTAATAGTATTTCTACTTTCCAAACCCAACTCCTGTTCTTCTATAAACGGATTATCTGAGTATTGAACCTAAATTTGCATATAAACCAAATAAAAGCCAAAGTACATAGTCTTTAAATCCATATTGTGTGGAAAATCTTATGATTCTCAAAAGTCTTAAAGGAAGATGTAGAATCAGAAATTGTATAGATTTCCCCCAGGGAGAGATGTCCTTTTCCGTAACAAATGTAAAATATAAGACGTCTGAGCGAAGCTGGATGTTGTACTACAGTCACAAGCAGCCTCCTCGTTTTCTAAAACACTGTATCCTATTACTGTTTTACATGAGACATTAAAATTTGTGTCCCATTATGTAGTAAAAGTGATAGATGACTCCTGCTAGTGTAACTGTGTATAAAGTACTAAATCTCTAAGGACAAAAGTATCTCCTGAGTTTTAAACAAAATAAAAATTCTTATCTGAGTTTTTTCTTAACTATTAGGAATATATGTTACTGTACCAAATTAAACATGTCAAGCTTAAAGGTGGGTTTCCTTATTTAGCCTTTAAATATATCATTGTCTCATAACATTAGCTATCTTCAAAAATAATCCTGGTAGAACAAGTGTTTATGCCTCAGAAGCATCTTTGTGATTTATATTCTGCTACTTATATTAATATTCCTATCAGTAATTTCAGCAGAAAACTGTATTTACCCTGTTTTATGGACATCAAATTCATTTCATGAGGGGTAAAGATACACTTATTAGCAAACTCGGACAGCTTGAAATGCCATTAAAACTCTGCGTGTCTTCCCCTAATCCTCCTTCCATGACAGATTTCTACATCAGATCTTAACACCTCCAGGGTAGAGAGATGAAATTGTGTTTTTGAATCATTCCTGAGAAAAAAGGTGTGAGAACACATGATCATGAAACATTGTGTCACTAAAATCCAGACAGTGACAATCTCCCAGCTGGCCACATTCGGCAAATTGTCTTCTCTTTAATGCTTCTTAATGAAATGCATTAATGGCATTTTTAAAAGAATGCTTCAAGTAACTCCAGACTTGGGAAGGATAAATCCTCAATAACTCTTCATTACTCAAAACCCAAAGGCAGCCTTTTATCTTCTAATGGCCTGCTTTCCTATCCTTGCAGGATGTCTGCTCCATCTTAATCAGTTTAGCTACATAATAAGCCTTGCAAGAAATCCTTCTTTCCGCTCTATGAAAATTGTAGAAAAGCATGTAAATTTTCTTGGAAAACAAACCAAACAAACCTGACCAGAGTTTTGAAGTAAATTGCATTGAATCTACAGATCAGCTTGAGATAAATGGGGTACTTTAAAATATAATCTTTCATGATAAGAGTATGGTTTATCTCTCCTGTGTTTTGGACCAACTTAATTCCTCTCAATAATGTATTATGATTTTCTATGTATGGTTTTCTATGTAGAGGCTTTTACATATTTGTTTAGATTTTTTTCCAGCTATTTAAATTTTTTCAATGTCATATTCTGTTTGTTTCTAATAAAGAAGTGCTTATTTTTCTTTAATTACTTTGTATCTAACAAGCTTAATGAACATATTTATCAATTCTCATAATCTTTTCATATATTCTTTGTAATTTTCTAGAAACACTGTCCTACCATCTTTAGAAAAATGATTTTTATATCTTATTTTCCATTCTTTGAATTTTATGTGTGGTGTACGGTTACAAGAAAAGTTTCTTTTCAGAATACTGGTTTTCAATTGTTTTGTATCATTTTTTGAAAAGACTATTCATTCCCCATTGAATTATCTTGGGACCTTGGCCCCAAATAATTTGAGCGTGTGTATGTGGGTCTGTTTCCGGACTCTACTCCGTTCCGTTTTGTTTGTATCCAGGGCACACCCCAATACAGACCGTCCAGGCGGTGATGGTGATTTGGTCTCTTTGACACAATTCCATGAACAGTGCTCACAGGTCACTTGTACTGTCTGTTCCAGTGGCCCTTCCTCCTGGGTATCTGATTGTCACTGATTAAGTGTCAATCAGTTTAGTAGAAAAATTAAAAAGAAAAATAGGTCCTTCTTATCTTATTCCACTGAACTGAGCTGAGAAGTAAGAAAGAAGTATGTTTGCTCTGTTAGGTGTCTGCAAACTCCAAACACTTGCGGGTTCTCTGGGCCAGTTCCAGGAACTGCTGTCCCTGGGAGGACCCGGCCCAGGTGCACTGTCCTCCACAGGCAGCACATGAGCTTCCTGACCTGACCCAGGGCAAGGCGGCCGCAGGCTCTGCACCCCGCCCCTCCCCACGCCATTGCTAATGTCCAGCCTCTGCACCTCTGCAGCTGGGAGACATCCCAAATGGTGCTCGGCGGTCACACAAAGCCGCTGTCTCTTAGGAACCCAGGAGGTGACATCACCAATAACAGCCTGACCTCTGCGACGGTTGTGTGGGGAAAGATGTGGACACAAAACGACTGCAAAGGTGTTGAATAAAGGCATATTTTAAAGCCACATGCAATCCTCAGTTAAAAGCTGGTCGTGCATAAAAAAGTGAACGGCTTTCAACTGCGTTGAGTCCTCGCTGCTCGTTATAACTCCGCTTTTATCTTCCTTCCATCCAGCTCTTTAAAAAAAAAGTTTTCATTTATTATGTAGCTTTTATCATCTAAATAATTCAAACCTTTCTGCCAATAGTACATTAATGTTACCTTCCTTCTCTGAGATCATCGTGGAGCTAGTAGAAAGTTTTATACTTAATTTTAACCATAGAATTGCAGTTTTAGAGGGAATCGAAGGTGATCTTCAGTCTCACTCATGCTGTACTTTAAACATATCTATAAAATTCCCATTAGCTATTGGTCCAGGATTTGATTAAAACCGACACTGGAAGAGCGGCCTTTCCTGCAGGACGGTGATCCTGGCCGGCGGACCCCACCGTCTCCAGGGCTGGCCATCTGCAGCCTTTGCTTCCGGCTTTCCCTGGGGGCGGCGTGCCCCGTCTGTTCCTTTTCTCTAGGATGCTTTGTGCATTACTCATCTCATAGCTCTGAGTCCTCTCTCTGTCCCCCTCACCTGCCCCGGAGCTCCAGGGGACTGTTGTCTGCTGGGTTTCTGTCGCCCATGGGGGGCACTGGGCGGTATCTGGATGTGTCCATGGTGTCACACGTGGCCTATATGGGTGGGAGCCGGGATGCCACTACACACCCCACAAGGCACAGGACAGTCCCTATGGCCAAGAAGGACAACAAAGTGCCCACGTGGGGAAAGCCTGGCCTGTGCCTGCCGGATGTCTCCCCAGCAGCTGCCCTCTGACCGCTAACCACAGAGCAGCACTTATTTTACACCAGCCGGTAGCCGCTGTCCGTCCAGCGTGTGATGATAGATTCACTCTGACTCCTGCGGCCGAGGACAAATCGAGACTTGGTGTCCAGGGACGTCAACTGCCTCCTCCCTGTGCTCATCCATGTGGACTTTCAGTCCATGTGCAGGGCCATAGAGGTGACAAATAAAAGTGTGTGTGTGCACGTGTTACATGTGAGGGCACGCTGTGTGACACACACACACCACGCTTGCGGTGCAGCTGCTGACACCTGCCGATCTCCTGTGCCACAGCTGATGCACATCTGGTGTTTCCAGGTGGTTGCACAGACTGCCTTTGGGAAGACCCCGTCTTCCTGGGGGTCTCCCCTCTTTTTCTTGCCGTGGACTTCATTCCTCCTCATCCAACACCCGTGTGCCCCACCTTGGCCTGTCCTCAGAAACAGGCGCCTTTCCTTCCCTCCTCTCAAAATTACCAGCCCTGTGTCCTGCTGCTCATTTGCTAATAGATCAGCTGAAGCAAGGTGTCAGGGGACAGTTACAGCTCAAAACGCTCCTTTTGGGGGGAATCTCTGAATTTTAACAAGAACTTTCAGTGACCTAAAGTTAAAAAGAGAATTCTGTGAGGATTTTAGGTACAGTTTGGTGGGGTGGAGACAATTGTTTTGATAACTCATTTCTGAGACTCTAAGATGGTGTGACCACTTGGAAAGCTGAGCTGAGCTGTCCTGCCTCAGGAAGGTCTGTGCAGGGCTGACCACAGCAGGGAGAGTCCTGAGCACAGTGACAGGTGTGGACGGATGCAGCCGCCACGCAGCTGCCACGGCGCACCGCAGTGGAGACTTGTCTCTGGCTCTTGCTTGCTTCAATGGCAGAGCAAAGTGCAAGGAACATGAGCATCAAAGATAATTTTAAAAGAAAAATAGTGACAGAAGGTCTTTTTCTATTAGGAGAAAAACTAATGTAAAATGTCATTTTTCTGGCCATTGGACTGAATAATCAAATACCTAAAAGAATTTTCTCATTCATCAGACATAAAAGAGGCAGAGAAAGGAGAGTATTAGAGAATCATGGCCTCAGTTTGTGAATTTAAGTTTAGAAAAAAAGCTCTGGCAAAATGCATGGTTTTGTTTAGCTAAAGTGAGGATCTGTAAGACATGCACGGCACTCTATAAATACTGAGATGGGTGAGGAGAGCAGAAAGGATTTCCAAGTGGGTTCAGTGACAATCAATTACCTGGACTATTTACTGACAGCCACTAGATTACAGATCAGTGATCAGTCAGTGATTGTGGTGTGGAGTTCAAGCACTCAGGAGTCAGCCAGGCACTCTGGCCACCTGCGTGTTTGCATCAGTAACTGACACGGAGTGATCTAGTCATGCATGGAAGCTTGGCTCGGAGTCCGGGTTTGCTGCCCAGGAATCCTCTTTGTTAGGGACCTGTCTCCTTTCCTGCTGTTCTCATATATAAAATTGCTTTGTTTTGAGGATCATGTCTAGGGACATGGGATCTGTTAATGGGATTTGTTCAATATTGAGTGAGTGAATCCATAACCGCTTTCATAAGACACCAAAACCACACTCCG
>NW_007735742.1:57010-58213 GCF_000696425.1 Galeopterus variegatus | reverse complement strand
TGTTCAATATTGAGTGAGTGAATCCATAACCGCTTTCATAAGACACCAAAACCACACTCCGGATAGTGAGAGAAAACCATGTCACAGTGTGTCCGGATCTATAAGCTACCAGAATTCCAAATGGCATATAGAAAATCATATCCAGCAATACATGAAAATAATAGAAAACTTTCACTAAGTAGGTTTTACCAAGAATAGCAACGATTTCAACATCGCAGCATGGATGCATGTTGCAAACATCACACTAAGATAAGGAAGCCAGTCCCACACAAGAAACACACACATGATGATTCTGTTTGTATGAAATACATCCCAGAGAGGCAAGAACAGAGAGACAGAGGGAGATGAGCAGTTTGCTAAGGGCTGGGGTGAGAGGGCGAGGTGAGTCAGGGGTGATGAGTGACAGGTGTGGGTTTCTTTTTGACGCGATGAAAATATTCTGAAATTGATGCACGGTTCTACAAATATACTAACAAAATAGATGTAGAAGCCCCAAAATCAAATCACTAGGAATACAATGAGGTTTCCACACTTACCAAGTGCAATATTAATAAACAAAAATCAATAATATAATACTAACAAGTGAATGCTGATAAGAAAATGCAAAAGAATAAGGGATTGTGTCTATAATAATCAAATACACAAGACTTTAAATATAAAATAACGAAAAGGAGCTTTAAAAATGGAGTGAAAACGCAAGTCATGATTTAAGAGACCTAATATTATTAAAATATCTGCAAAGACAATTCATTACCATAAAAATAACAAAAGAACTTTAATTTGACAGTGATTCTAAAATTTATATGAATGAGCAAATGTGCAAGTGCAAAGAAGACAGTTGTGGGTGGGGAGAGGAGGTGGTGGAGTGACAGGTAGAAGATGGTGCCATGTACCCTGAGTGAACCACTGTGCAGTGTGGGCATGTGTTGAAGCACCTCACTGCACCACACACAAAAATAAATATAGACAAAATTGAAAACATCTAAAAAAAGAAAAGAATTATGAGAAAATAGCGCCACACAGTGACATACACCCTACCAGACAGAAATATGTACTATTAAATTAATATTAATTAAACATTATGACATTGGCAAACGAAGAGACAAAATTAAAGGAAACAGGTGTTTATCCTTTAGGAATCTGTATGTGATGTAAGTTTCACTAAATAAAAAGGAAAAAGATAGATATACTATTTAATCAATG
>NW_007735742.1:47436-56046 GCF_000696425.1 Galeopterus variegatus | reverse complement strand
GACATCAATACATTGATAAATTCAATGATAAAAACAATAATCATTGAAAATAAATCTTTAAAAGTATTAAAGAAAACAAAGTTGTGTAACTTCATAATCTTATAATTAAAAAACATTACTTAAGACAAAATAAAAAAAAGCATTAAAAATTTTAATAAATTTAAATATGTCAAAAATAAAAGTTCTTTAGTTATTTAAAACTATACTGTCAACATAGGCAACAAAGAATCAGTATCCAGAATACTTAAAGATCTCTCATGAACGAATAAGAACAAAGTGAAAAACACATGCACACGTGTAGGTAGCTTATGAAAGAGGAGGTTCGGATGCCCAGCAACTACATCTAAAGAAACTTCCATCTATAAAAATAAGGAGGTCGTTTAATTAGTTTATTAGCCTTTCTATTACTGACTTGTAAGAATGACCCCACACAATGACCACAAAAGTAGACACACGCCACAATGTGGATAAACCTTGAAAACATTACGCTGAGTGAAAGAAGCCGTCACAAAGGCCATGTCGAGTGTGGTGTGGTGCCATCGACAGGAAATGTCCAGAATGAGCAGGTCCAGAGACAGAAAGTAGGTTAGTGGTGGCTTAGGACTTGGGACAGTCCAGGAGAGAAAGCCAGAGGGATGGGGTTTCTTTCTGAGGTGATGAAAATCTGCTAAAATTGATTGTGGTGATGTTTACATATGCTAAATATGCAAAGATAGATGAATATGCTAAAAGTCATTATTTTTGAATTGTGGACTTTAAATGGGTGAATTGTATGGCATGTGAATTATGTCTCAATAAAGCAGCCACCAAAAATAAGAAAGTAAAAAAGAAAAAGAGGTCAGCCTAACCAGATACTACATTTAGTTATTAAACTGTGAAATTGCCAAAACTCATCAAACTGTATGGTTAAGATGGGTGAATCTTACTGTTTATAAATAACGACCCAATGCAACTGTCAAACACACATGGCACACACACACAGACAGGAAAAGCAGGACAGTCTAGTTTCGCCCAGCAGACTGCCGAATTCATAGATGTTGACGCCACATATGGCCAATGGCCTGGGTTCACATGGCACACACACACAGACAGGAAAAGCAGGACAGTCTAGTTTCGCCCAGCAGACTGCCAAATTCATAGATGTTGACGCCACATATGGCCAATGGCCTGGGTTGCAGAGCTCACCTGGCTCAGCACCTATATTTCATATTTGTGTCTCAGGCCAATTTCCAGGTCAGAACACTCTACACAGGACTGTTTGCAAAGACACACCAATAGCTCAACATTCATGTGCAGGGGCTGAGAACACAGTGTCCACCGGCCATTTCCTGGAGCCAGAACTGGCACTGAGACCCACAGCAGAAGAATCTAACCCAATACCTGGGAGTGACTTGGGAACCAGCCCTTCTCAGGGGCTCCATGAAGTGGCAGTCTCAGGTCCATGTCCGCCCACCACATGCTGGGCCTGTGAGGCTTCTGGACAGAGACACCACCCCGGGCCATGCGGGGCCTCTCTGAGGGGAAGCTCAGTCTGGACTGTCCATGCGCTGATTTCCTGCATGCTGATCTGAGCTCAGGAGAGAATAACAGGAGCAGGAAGTCCAGGTGGGGTCCAGGGCGGCTGCTGCCAGAGGGGCTGAGGGCTGAGAGCCGAGCTGACACTCTGTCAGGACCGAGTCGGGAAGGAGGTGAAGCCCTTAGGACCTGGGAGGCAGTTCAGCTGGGGTGTGCCTGCAGGTCTCCCCCGAGTCCTTGTCCCAACTCAAGCCTGTGCTTGGGGAGGAAAAGGGACACCCTATAAATGGAATTTATGATTATGCTCTCAAACATGGATTGGGTTAGTGACTGAGATGACCAGCAAGTTAAGGGGTTTGTTAGAGGCTTCCTTTGGGGATGTGAGTAAGAGATTAACTGAGTTTCCTTGAAGGACATTATTACAGGAAAAACCAAAAAGCTTTTCCTATTATAACCCACCATGCTGAGACCACGAAAAGCCCAGTTAAGACTACGGTGGGCTGCTATGTAGCCATCAACAGGGATCCCTCAGGTCTGTGTATCAACGTCATGCTGGGGGTTAATGTTTGTGCCCTCCCCAAATCCACACACTGAAGCCCTAATCCACAAGTTGTTGGTGTTTGGAGATGACACCTTAGGGAAGAGATTAGGTCATGATGTGGAGCCTTCATGATGGGATTAGTGCCCTTATAACAAGGGGCACCAGACAGACGATCTCTCTCTCCACATGTGAGGACACAGTCAGAAGGTGGCTGTCTGCAAACCAGGAAGAGAGCCCTCACTGGGAACTGACAGGCTGGCACCTTGACCTTGGACTTCCAGCTTCCATAGCTTGAGGAGGAAATGTCTGCTGTTTAATACACCTAGTCTTTGATATTTTGTTACAGCAGCCCAGGCTGACTAAGACACATGTGGAGATTTCAAAATCTATTACTTACTATAAAAATAAATTTGCACAATGACACAAACAACACATCACCATCAGAAATGATACTGCATACCTTCTACTGACAGACCTGTGCACATAGTTCTTATGCACAAGTATAGGAAAGGGCTGGATGGACACACACAAGTTAATGATGGTGTTAAGTGGGGAGGAGGGAGGGTGTTGAATGGGGGTGAGCGATGTGCAATTGTTTACAGATAATATTCTCATTTTTAAAATGCCAAGAATTATTGTATTATTTATGCAATGTAAAAACATGGACGTAAAGAATAGAAGCCAATATGAACACATGTTCACTGAGGTTAAGGCTGACTATTACTTTCTATTGTGCTCTCCTATATTTGTATATTTTTTTTTCAAAAATCATTATTTTAATGTTTGCTTTTTGAACAAACCATAAAAAATGAGTGATGGAGAAATATAGTTTAAATGAAACTGAATTAAAATTGGTTCTCTTCAAAAGGAAATCGTGTTGGTCCGCCGCTGCTGCGGTTTCCTTGAATCATAAGGCATGTTTTGTGGTCTTTGGTCTCATGCTCTGCTCAGCCTGGAAGGCTTTTCTTCTCAATCAAAAGGAAATCGTGTTGGTCCGCCGCTGCTGCGGTTTCCTTGAATCATAAGGCATGTTTTGCGGTCTTTGGTCTCGTGCTCTGCTCAGCCTGGAAGGCTTTTCTTCTCAGGCCTCCATTCAAATGTCATCAGAGGAAACTCCCCGACTCACCTGAAACAAAGCGCACACACCCCTGTCCCCCTCCAGCTCAGCTTTCTCTGTAGCCCTGTCATTCTGTGACTTCGTGTATGAATTTTCTAGATGCTCAGCTTGGGGAGGCAGAAGATTGAAGGTTGTGTCCTGGTTATAAGCCCAGAGCTATACTCAGACATGAAATCAGCACTTTCAAATGCATCGTGAGTTTTACTGCCTAACGGCACCTTGTGTTAGTTTGCTGGGGCTGAAATAGCTGGGGCTTACACAGCAGACACGCGTCTTCTCACGCCTCTGGAGGCTGGAAGTGCGAGATCAAGGTGTCCTGAGGCCTCTGTCCTCGGCTTGCAGGTGTGTCTTCTCCCTGTGTCCTCCTGTGGCCTCCTTTCTGTGCACACACATCCCTGGTGTTCCCACCTCTTCTTATTAGGACACCAGTTCTGCAGGATGAGGATCCCACCTGTACGAGCTCGCTTTAAGTTAATCACTTCTTCTCTGTGCACACACATCCCTGGTGTTCCCACCTCTTCTTATTAGGACACCAGTTCTGCAGGATCAGGATCCCACCTGTACGAGCTCGCTTTAAGTTAATCACTTCTTCAAAAGCCCTGTCTCCAGAGACAGCCACATTCTAAGGTCCTGGGTGTTAGGGCTTCGACACGAGTGCTTGGAGCACACAGCTGAGCCCAGGACAACTCCATGCTCACATTTCTCTTCTGGGAGCAGCCTGGTGGCACCCAGAGGGCAGCAGTTCACAGCTGCCTCCTTGAGGAAGGCCCGGGTGCCTCCGGCTCAGGGTTCCTCCAAGCCTACGTCTGGAAGCCCCCTCTGAGCAGATCATGAACAAAGCAGGCTCTTTCACTTCTCCCTCAAAACCACCTTTGCCCTCTGGGTTTCCGTCTGGTGCTTTGGGACCAGCCTGGCACATCCACTGGATTCTGTCATAGAAGAAAAACCACATTTGACCTCAATTTCTTGAAACTGACTCTGAACTGCACTGCATCCAATGAAAGCTGTAATTTTCATGGCAGCAGAAAGCAGCATGTTTGAAATTGTTGGTGGAGGGTGGTTAGCCTCTCTGGCTGAGATGCGGGCAATTTCCCCTAATGTGCATCCACATATTTTCCTCTGAAGCAGAGAAACCAGCAGCAGGTAAAGAATTCAGACCATCTGCATGTGGACACAGGAGCAGGTATTCCTCCAGCTGAAGTTTCCACAAGATTTGAGCACTTTGAAGACATGGAGGTTTGTGATGTTGTGACGAGGCTGATGGTGGCTGCAGCCATCCTGCTTTCATGTGGTGTCGTGCTGACACAGACAGGGCACAGCTGCCACCTCTTCTGTAACACGCTTCAGATGCTGGAGGAGACATGGGCCCTTCTGCCATGACTGATGTCACAGAGGCAATTCTCAGACCTGAGAGGCCACCTCTGGACAAAGCCCTCGCCTAGTTCTCTCCAATTATTTCCTGCCTTGGCAACATGATGAACAACTGCACAGGCCGTCGTACAGAGGGTTTTATTTTGGAATATGTCCAAGCTGGGTAATATTCTGCTGTCTTCAAATTGGGCCTTTCTTTTCCTAACGAAAGCACCTCCAACAATGAGAGTCACCGCAGTGAGCTGTGTCAGCTCATCAGTCACTCACAGCACAGGGCTCCAGTGAAGCAGCCATTCCATCCTGTCTCGGGTGTCTGTGGGCTGGGGACCTGGGAAGGGCTCTCTGGGGTCCCTGCGCAGCTGCAGTCAGACGCGGCCTCTGCTCACGCTGTCTCGGGCTCTTCTGTGTGTCCCCCCGGTGGGCCCTCTGGGCTCCTCACAGCATGGTGGCCTCGCGGCAGGTAGATGGTGTGTTTGGTGGCTCAGAGACAAGCACCAGCGTGCTGCCCCCAAGATGAAGCTGCCCCGTCGGGACCAGCCTGGACACCACACAGTGTCATTCCTACCGCATTGCAGTGGCTGTCCCACTGGAGGTTGGTTGCTCATCACGGTGGGACTGGGGGTGAAGACCCCGCCTCTCAGGGGGACAGCACGGAGAGTTTGCAGGTGTGCTCACATCTGCGCCTCTCCTGTGCTGTTGTGTCACACGTGCCTTCCAAGGGGACGGTGTAAGGCCCGATTCAGCCTTCTGTGCTTCACAGTTTCACATCCCACTATGGCAAAAGGGCTGAAGCGTGCACACAGTTCCACTTGCTGTTGTAGAAAAAGACTGGCAGCACCACCCTCTTCAAACATCCAGCTGGGACAGCAGCCTGAGGACGCGGATGTCTGTGAAATGGTGATGTAAAAACAAAGGCATGAAACTATGTGTCTGATTTCTTTTCTTTTCTTTTTTTTTTTTTTTGCCTATTGTATCTTTCTGTAGGGTGCTGAATAACAGCCCCCAAAAGGAAAGTTCACATCCTGATCCCTGCAACCTCTGAATATGTTACCTTACATGGCAGAACAGGACTTCCAGCTGTGATTAGATTGAGGATCTTGAGGTGGGGACATTGTCCTGCACCCCGAGGGTGGGCCCCAAATGCCATCACATGTGTCCTTACAGGAGGGAGAGGCAGGAGATTGACGGGCAGCAGAGGCAGAGGCCACGTGCCTGCCGAGGAGACACTGGAGTCTGCACCACAGCCCAGGCACACCTGCAGGGGCAGGACGGGGCCTCCCCCAGAGCCTCTGAGGGAGCACAACACTGCCAGCTCCCTCCTCGGAGGGAGCACAACACTGCCGGCTCCTTAGTTCTGGGCTTCTTGCCTCCAGAACTGTGAGAAAATAAACTGCTGTCCTAAGCCACCCAGTCTGTGGTGATTTGTTACAGCACCTCTAGGGCACCAGGGTGCTTTTCACACCTCGCACAGTTTCTGAGATGTCCAGCTAGGACCAGGCTTTGTTAGGGAGGAAACAATATAAAGTGAATGGCTTAGAAAAAGTTTATTTTATTTTTTAAAATTTTGATGGAGTACAGCATCATTGTATTAAAAACTCTTTGCATAATTTCAGATCATAAAGATTTCTCTTCATGTTTAGGCTTTGTTAGGGAGGAAACAATATAAAGTGAATGGCTTAGAAAAAGTTTATTTTATTTTTAAAAATTTTGGTGGAGTACAGCATCATTGTATTAAAAACTCTTTGCATAATTCCAGATCATAAAGATTTCTCTTCATGTTTTCTTCTGAAACTTTTATATGTTATATTTTACATTTAGGTCAAGGATTGATTTTGAGTTATATTTGTGTACGATGTTCGGTTCAGACTGAGTTTTATTTTTTTGCCTGTGGATGTGGACGTGGCCCACAGCTGTTTGTTGGAAAGACTTCCTCCTGCCACCGGTCTCTTGGCGTATTCGGGCCCATTTGTGCTGATATTCTGGACGCTGTATTCTGTTTCATGGATGTGTGTGTTTGTTACTCTGCCAATGCCACTGTCTTGATCACCGGAGTCTTATAGCAAGTTGCAGAATAGTGTGTGTAATTCCTCCAACATCGTTTTTCTCCAGCATTATGTGGCATGTTCTAGGTCCTTTGCCTTTCTATATAAATCTTAAAATCAGCCTACTCAAATTTCTTGTGGGATTTCGATTGGAATTGCATTAATGTACAGATCAATCTGGAAAGAGTCGACATATGAACACAACACCCCCCTCTCTCTCTCTGCCTCCCTACAGCTTGTATGTAATGCTTAGAGACCATGCACATGTTTCAGTCATACCTCAGCGTCTCATTGTTTGGAACTATTATAAAAAGGTATGTAAGAAAATTGGATCTTCAATTAAACATTGCTATTATATATAAATGTGATTGGCTTTCTATGCTTATGTAAAATTATGGTTTGTTGAGCATAGATTGTACAACTTTTCTAAACATTCATTTTTTTGAGAGTTATTTATTCATGTATTTCTTGAGATTTTCTGTGCATAAAATCATGTCATCTGCAACTAAGGACAGTTTATTTTTTTTCCCCAATCTACAAGCATTTTATTTTCTCGCCTATTGTACTGTCTAGGATTCCCAGCATGATATTCAGTAGGACTGGCATACTGGATGCCCTCAGCTTGCTCCTGACCTCACCAGGAAAGCACCCAGTCTTTCACCATCAAGTGTTGACTGTAGACATTGTGTACATGCACATTCTCAGGATGGGGAAGTTCCTCTCTAGTCCTTGTTTGCTGAGTTTGTATGAGAAATTGATGTTGACTTTTACCACATGCTTTTTGGTATCAGTTGATATAATTGGGTCATTTTTCTTATTTAGACTGTTAATATGGTGTATGATATTAATTGATTTTATTTTTTAAATAAGAAATCAGCCTTGCATTCCTGGAATAAACAACACCACTTGACTGTAGTGTAGTATTCTTTTCATACACTGCCAGATTCAATATGTTAATATCTTGGTGAGGATTTTTTTGTCTATGTTTATGAGAGGTTTTGATCTGCAGTTACTATATTTGAATGTTCATTTTCTGGTTTTGGTATCAGAATGACTTGGCCTATTAAACAGTTTGGGAAACCTTCTTTCTCTTCTATTTTCAAGAAGACATTGTTTAAAACTTATGACTTTTAGAGATGAGAGGAGCCCAGAGAGGCCCGAGTCCCGTGGAGACCATGCACCCCATGGTGCCAGTGTGTGACCAAGCGGGTAAGCCTCGCCACCGCCAGACCCCATCCCCAGCCCTGCTGAGTGTGTGCTGAACAGAGAGGCACCTCCCCAGAGAGGCACAAGACCCGAGGTGACCACGTGTGCAAGGTGCAAGTGGGTGACCAAGCAGATATTAAGGCAGCTGTGCCAAATTGGCAGCCCTGGCAGGATCCTAGCCAGACAATAGTGTCAAACCTGTGGACTGTGAGACCCCCTGCCACAATGACTAAACATCAAAAGAAAGATACCAGAAATATGAAAAATCAAGAAAGTACACCACCAAAGGGTAAAAACTCTCAAGCTCTAGGTCCTATAGAACAAGAAGCCTTTGAAATGTCTGACAAGGAATTTCAAGTGATAATTCTAAGGATACTGAATGAGATACAAGAAAACTCAGCTAGACAACATGATGAAATGAGGAAAAGTATACAGGACCTGAAAGAAGAAATGTACAAGGAAATCAATGCCCTGAAAAAGAATGTAGCAGAGCTTGCCGAGCTGAAGAATTCATTCAATGAAATAAAAAACACAACAGAGAGTTTAACCAGCAGGCTTGCAGAAGCAGAAGAGAGAACTTCTGACCTTGAAGATGGGCTGTTTAAAATAACACAGGCCAACCAAAATAAATAAATAAATAAAAAACATTGAAGAAAATCTAAGAGAGATACCAGACAACCTTAAGGGCTCAAATATCCAAGTCATGGGTATTCCAGAATGGGAGGAAAAAGGAGATTGCAATGAAAACATATTAAACAAAATAGTGGCAGAAAATTTCCCAGATATTGGAAAAGACACAGACCTTCAGATTCAGGAAG
>NW_007735742.1:46315-46659 GCF_000696425.1 Galeopterus variegatus | reverse complement strand
TTTTCTCAGAAATGGAAAAAACTATCCAGACATTTATATGGAATAATGAAAGACCATGCATTGTCAAAGCAATTCTGAGCAAAAAAAAATAAAGCTGGAGGCATAACACTACCTGACTTTAAGATATACTACAAAGCTATAATAACCAAAACAGCATGGTCCTGCATAAAAACAGACCAATGGAATAGAATAGAGAATCCAGAAATCAACCCACACACCTACAGCCATCTAATCTTTGACAAAGGCACCAAGTCTATACACTGGAGAAGAGACTGCCTCTTCAGCAAATGGTGCTGGGAGAACTGGATATCAATATGCAGGAGAATGAAACTAGACCCATACCT
>NW_007735742.1:36834-45275 GCF_000696425.1 Galeopterus variegatus | reverse complement strand
AGTGAAACAAGTCAGGCACAGAAAGAGAAATGCCACATGTTCTCACTTATTTGTGGGAGCTAAAAATAAATAAATAAATAAATACACAAAAAAACTGGTGGGGTGGGGGGAAGAAGACACAACAATTACAATTCCTTGAAGTTGATACGACAAGCGAACAGATATGAGGTTGTTGGGAGGGAGGGGAGAGGGAGGTTTTGGTAATGGGCCACAATAATCAACCACATTGTATATTGACAAAATAAAATAAAATTTAAAAAAATTTAGTAGAATTTGTCAGTAAAACAAAGTGGGCCTGGAGATTCTCATGTTAGAAGGCTTGGAACTACGAATTCAATTTCTTTACTAGTAGCCTGGTCCAGCTCATCTCTTTCATTGTGGGTGAGTTCATGTTTCTGGAGAACTTGTCCGCTTTATCTGAGGTGTTGAATTGACGTGTGTAGACCTGTCACATTGTTTTGTTCTTCCCTGTGGTGTCTGCGGTGTCTGCGATGATGTCCTGACCTTCTCTCTGGACACTGGCAATCTGTGTCTCCCCTACCCCCACCTTGCTTTTCCTTCAACAGTGTTGCTAGATGTTTATCCATTTTGTTCCTCTTTTCAGAAAATCAGGTGTTGATGTCATTAACTTTCTCAGTTATATTTTTATTTATAATTTTATTGTTTTCTGCTCTTTGTTATCTCCTTCCTCTTGGTTGTGTTTGATTTTTTATTTTTGGTTTTCTTTTTCTACTTTTTTAAAAATGGAAACCTGCATTATTGAGAAGTTTTTCCTTCCCAGTATTGTTATTATCAATAGGACAGTGTTAATACCCTGACCATAATTGTGTGTTTGTCTATTTCTCCTTTCAGGTTTGTTAACTTTTGCTTCAAGTATTTTGAAGTTCTGTCATTCGGTGGATTCACAGTTCAGGTTCCTGTTCCCTTAACCCTTTCATCACTGTATACTTTTTCTCTTTATTCCTGGCAATTTTATTTGCTTTTAAGCCTACTGTGCTTGGTGTTAATGCACTTCCCCATCTGCCTTTGATTAGTGTTTGCATGGGATATTGTTGGAAGTGATTTAATTTTATATGGTACATAGTTGTCTAGAAATTAAAATATACATATTTAACTTTTCAGTTTGCTTAGAATCAACATTTCACTAGTTGGAATTTATAAACCTACCAGCATTTAGGTCTCCTTTACCTGCCTTCTCCATTTATAGTGCAATTATCTTGTGTGTTATATCTACACACACTGAAAACTCCACCAAACAATATTATAACTTGTTAACCATTCTTTTCTCAGTGTTTTTTCCCTGTTGTTAATATTGGATGATTTCTATTCACTTGTATTCAAATTCACTCACTTTTTCCTCCATTCTGCTATGAATCCACCTTCTACTACTAATCCCACCTAGTGAGGTTTTTAATAAACTTGTTTTTTGAACCCCCAGTTCTACAATGTCCGTTTGGTTTCCATCTATGTCTTCTATTTCCTTCCTGAGGTTTTCTGTTTTTCCCTTGGTTCGGGAACATGCATGACCTCAGGTTGTAGAGATTTTATCGCAGCTGCTTTTGTGCCTTTGTCAGCAAATTACAACACCTCGACCGTCCTGGTGTTGGCATATTTCCTTCCTGAGGTTTTCTGTTTTTCCCTTGGTTCGGGAACATGCATGACCTCAGGTTGGAGAGATTTTATCGCAGCTGCTTTTGTGCCTTTGTCAGCAAATTACAACACCTCGACCGTCCTGGTGTTGGCACGTGTTGGCTGTTTCCTGTGTGAGTTGAGGTTTTCATGGTTCTTCACATGCCTAGTAATTTTGGATTGTATTTTGGACACTATGAATATCATACTGTGAGATACATCTTGTTTATCAAATGGAGAATGTTGATATTTCTTGTTTTAGCAGGGAGTTGACCTGATTAAATTTAGGCCAGAGGTTCCAACCCGCCTTTTGGGGACTGGGATTCCAAAGTCAGTTCAGTTTTCAGGGGCTTTGCAGGGCTCCTGCGTCTGTCCTGCACGTATGCCACCCGTGCTGGGACCCACGCACGCTGCCATTTATGGAGCCTCCATCCCTCACTCCACTCTCTACAGTCTCCTGGCACTTTCAGATTCCCCAGACTCATCGTTTTTGTTCTCTGGTTATAAAGCTGTGGATTATGTCACCGGGTGTGCTGTGCACTCCCACAGCTGCACCAGGGGTCAGGGACAAGTGGTGGGAAGATGCAGAGAGAAAACGTCAGTGGGGTTGGCCCCAGCCTGCTGGGACGCCAGGTGGTGAGGAGGAGGCTCTGGGTCCTGTGCTTTGCCACAGCCACAGTGGCTGCCACCAGGACAGAACCAGGAGGTCACCAGGAGCCTGGTGCTGGAGGACCGAGGACAGAGAGCGGGCTCTGGATGTGTCAGCTTCTCTCTGTGGGGTCCTCTCTCCACTGGTCCTCAGCCCAGAAGGTGAGGTCCTTTCCTGTAATGTTATGTTTGTGCCCCGTGACAGCATCACGGTTCTTGCTGCACTGAATTGAGGCTGGGGACACAGGAGCAGCTGAACACAGTGGGCTCACTGCCCAGCCCGGTGCCTCACAGTCTGGTCCTGTGGTCTTTCCAGAGTCCGTGCCACTGTGGAGGACTCGTGTTGGGCTCAGCGGGAGGGACGGGGTGGCCCGTGCCTACTTCTCAAGTGGAACTGTACTTCCTGAGCCTTCTTAACGAGGGATTTGAAGGGGCTTTGGCTACAGATCTGCCTCAGCATGTTTATGTTTTAAATCCTGATACATGGTGCTTAAATTTCTTGATTATTTATGAAAACTCCCGTATCATGGAGCTGTGGAGTTTTGACTGCTGCATTCTTTTCATACAATCCTGGTTCATGTAAACTGGTTTTCTTTTCTACTCTACTATTTATACTTTGGTGGAACATTAAAAATTTATTCTGTAATTTTTCTGTCCCTTAAAAATGCCTTTTAAAAAGATAATTACAAGCATATCAAATACTTACATTTCTAATATTATTTCTTAATATTTGTGCATTATCACTAGTTAATACAGGGAATCTCCTGCGTCTTGTTTAGGAACCATGTTACTTAACAGCTGTAATGATTTTTAGAATGTTGATATGTAGACAGGCGAGCAATGTCATGACATTGAATTGTGTATTAAAAACTCTGGAAGTATTTTAAAGTGAACTCCTTCAAAAGGCGTGGCTTCCTAAGTTTCAGTACGTCAGAGAAGACTCTATCGCATTAGCGCTTCCCTCGTGGATTAAGGCTGAGATTTCACCACGGCACGATCTGTTTAATCCCTGTTCCTCTGACTCGAAGCCGTCAGGGCTCAGGCAACGAAACTCCTGCCACGAGCCCTGCTTCCAAACGGGCAGCATCTATTGTGAGGTGTGCACGCGAGAGCTCCTTTGAATTGATGGCCCGCGACAACTGAAAATCAGTGTTTCTTCACTTTCCTAAAAAAGTCTGATTGGATTTATGAATCTGACCATGCAGAAATAGAACTACTGCCTCAGGGGCCTGGCAGGAAGCAGCTACTGAGGAGGCTGCTTGGGTTCTATGTTGGCTTCTGAGGGCTGCCGTGACAAAGTTCCTGGGACTGGGGGGCTTACACAACAGAAATTGATTGTCACACAGAAGTCTGAGATCAAGGAGTTGGTAGGGCTGGTTCCTTCTGCGGCTGTGCAGGAGAAGCCATTCTGGGTCTCTCTGCTATCTCTGGGCATTGCCGGCAATCTCTGATGTTCCCTGGCTTGTAGCAGCATCACCCCGACCTCTGCCTTGCAAACATCTCAGAGGACTCCCCTGGACCTGATGTTCAGTCATTAAAGAGGGGGCTTCACCATCTGAGAGAAGAGCACTTCATAGCTCAGACAGTGACTCTTTCTGTGCCACCTGCACATGGGGGACCCCAGACAAGTGACTTAACCTCTCTGCACTGTCTCTCAATCTGCACGTAAGGATGGTTGTAGTAACCTGTGAGTTAATATATGTGCACTGCATGAAATTGTTAGTATTATTGTTAGTGAGTCTGCTCAGAGCCAAACTCCCTCCTTGGAGCGGTCTGTTTTCTGTTGCTTATAACAGAATACCTGAAACTGAGTAATTTATAGAGAAATAGAATTTATTTCTTACAGCTCTGGAGGCTGGGAAGTCCAAGGTGCAGGGGGTGCATCCAGTGAGTACCTTCCCTTTGGTAGAGTTCTGTGGTGACACGGGGTGTCACGTGCAGAGGGCTGAGCCAGAGTGCTGGTCAACGTGCTCACAGACTCTCCTCAAAAAGCCACCAGTCCACACCTGTGACACCCCACTAACTCATTAGACTATAATCCAACGGGAGAGCACAGTCCTCATGACCCAATCAGCTCTCAACATCCCCACCTCGCCACACTGCCATGGTGGGGACCGAGCTCCCACATGAGCCTGGGAGGGGACACACAGGCAGACCCCAGCACCCTCCAGGTCCTGTCACTTAACCATCACCCACTGAATACTCTGGGTGTGCCAGGTGCTCTCTGGGTGCTGGAGACACAGCAATGGATAATCCATGATCCCCGCTGTTCCTCTTGGAGACCAGGCTCATAGACATTCGCCATTAGACCAGATTTGCCTGAATCAGGGAAAGCAGATCAGAAAACATTTGTTTCAGGGAACAGAAATAAAACACAAAGCGGGAAGTGGGAAGCCTGGCATGCCTTCAGACGGGGTACATTCAATCCATCTTCCGTCGTTGTTTAAGAAAAAGAAGTGGTGGTCTTGATCTTCCTTTGAAATAACTCCTAATAACAACAGGGAATCTATGTTGGTGCCCACAGCTCCTCCAGCGTTCCACATTTATTTATGTAGATTCCGCACATTTATTTATGTAAACTCTGCCCAGCAGTTCCATGCTGGCTCTATTATGACATATTGCTAATGGCACTGAACCCCCAAAGTGATATTAAGTGAAGTATCTGCAAGGATGACATTTTTAAAACAAAAAGTCTGCTTCCAAAGGCCATCGATCTTGCAGTCTCAGCCAGGACATCACTGCACATCTGTGCCTGTGGACCCTCCCCGTCTCTGTGGCTTTACTCTCTGGTGCTGGAAGGCTGGGCGTGAAAGTGCACCTGGACCCAGGCCTTCTGCCCCCGCGGTGCTCAATGCAGCAAGCAAAAGGAGACGCGCTGCCTGAGATGGAGGAACAGAGGAACGTCCACGTCGTCGTGTTGAGCTTGCGGATTATACTGGGTGAGAGAGAGACACGAGCTGCTCCCTCACAGAGCAGACCTGAAGGAATTCCGTCACTGTCCCCTGTTCACGTGGAAGAGGGCATAACTTCTCTTTTTAATATCATGATTTTGATTCAGCATTATTATAAATGTTCAACTCTCAAGGTGACTCAAAATCATTCCAGGTTTTTGTGCCCCCGGTTTCTCACTGAAGTGCACTGTTCCTTGTTTTATCTCAAGTTTCCCTGCACGTGGGGGCTCAGCATCCCCCACCTCAGGCTGTGTCCCTTGGAGACACTGGCTCTGGGGCGAGCCTTTCCTGGAGGCTGCTGAAATTGGGATTGGGGCTGGGCATCAGGTCAGGCCGAGGCCGCGTCTGTGTGTGACACGCGGCAGGAGTGTGTGTGGGCAGCGGTCGGCTCCCTGCTGCTGACCATGGGGCGAGGAGACGCAGTGTGGGGGAGGCCGGAGCCCATGGCCTTGCTCACCATCTCAGACCACGTCGTGGAGGGATTCCCTGCCTAGACACCTGCCCTAACACCTGCCCTCCCAAATCTTTGGAACTAAATCCCTATAATAATTTATAATTAGCAAGAGTTTCTTGTTACCTGCATGGAGCTCTGACCAAATAGAAAAGCTAATATCTGAAGACAATTGATAAATAAACAAGTATAATTATGTTACCTGTAAGGTAAAAAAGATAACCAGGATGAAGACTCAGCAACAGCCTCGATAAAACATTTACAAAATTAAAGAAGGAACGAGAGGGCCAGGGAAGGTGGGGCCTTGTGGTCAGAGTGAATGCCTCCACTGCGCGTCTGCAACTGGTCTGCCAGCAGCAGTGCTGCAATCACAGAATTACTGTTAGAAGGAAATGAATATCTCAAGGACAAAACATAGAAATGACCCAGCAGGCTGTGTCTGAGGAGCAGGGGAATGTCGTGCTGCAGAAACAGCACGATGAAGCAGACGCTCTGCAGATCCCTGTTTGGATGCTTTCCGATGGTTGTCAGAATAATCAGTAAGGGTAAGTGGTTGTCTTTAATCCATACACACGCGTGAATAAAGACAATCACGCGCACGTCCCTGTGGTTCTCTGCAGGGCTTTCTTCTGCATGTGATTCCCCGGCTGCTTCTCTCCACCTGCTCCCCCACCCCCCGGGCCCGGTGGCAGCTGCTGTGATCCGCGGACGTTACTCACGTTCACAGAAATCCCGTGAACACATAAATACGTGTGGCGTGTTTGCACCTAGCTTATTGCCAGTTTTACAGAAACTAGATCACACACACACGGGTACTATGTGTACATGAACATGTGTCTGTGGATGTGTTTATAGACATGCGCACACACATACGAGGGCACACTAAAAACTCTGTGGAAAAATAGAATTAACAGGGAATGAGAGCCTTTCTGTGAACTTTCTGAGGCACCCTCCTGTCTGGTGGGAGGCGTGTGGTACGTAGAGGTGTGTACGATGCCACGGAACCGCCCACTTTCTGTGCTTGGTGCTGAATTGACCCATGTCCCTCCGCTCCCTGCACTGCCCTTCACCAGCCCTGGGTCCCTGTGTGGCTCTCTGCTGACACACACTTGCTCTGGCCAAGGTGCACAGGCAGGAGGGACGATGTGGCCGATTCTGAGCCTGGGGCTTCAGGGGCTTGCGTGTCCCCATCCTTCAAGAGCTCCATCATCCCAGGAGGACACTGAGCCTGGCCCCCTGCTCGGGGTGGGGGGAGAGTCATACAGTGGTGCCCCCACAGAGCCCAGCCTCAGTCCCAGACACGTGTGAGCCCAGCCTCGGTCCACATGGCCCCAGCCAGCAGACTGAGCAGAGAGACCTGGTGCTGTCTGAGACCCCTGAGCTTGGGGCGGTTCATCAAGCAGCGATAACTAACTCACAGGAGCTGCGTAGGCTTCCTGGTAGCATCCTGCCCCGGCCATAGGCTGCAGTTCCTTTCGTCTCTGTCGCTACCAGCAATGTCGTTTTTGAACAATTACTTTCATTTCTGTAGGATGATTTCCAGAGCAGATGCCATTTGTGTCCTTTTCTCGTGGGTAAGTGGTCCCTCCCCAGACAGTGAGGCTGTTAACCCTTCACCTGCCATCTCTGCCGCAGTGAGATGCACTTTAGTTTGAATTAACTTTATTTCTGGGATCAGCAAGAAGAGCTCGTCACTAATGCCAAGCAGGTGCTGTGTCTCCGGGGCAGCTGTGTGGTGACGTCTGTGATCAAGATGACGGAGGCCCAACGGGAAGGAACTGCAAGTGGAACGGCTCGCTGACACCGTTACAGGGCATGAATCCACTGACTTCGACCTGGGGACTTGGGTGGGATGTGTTTGACTTTGATGGTCCCTTGTGGGGACTCCTGGTGCCAGGCGGCCTCAACACACTTTGAACATTTCCCATTCTCTGTGGACTCTTGGTCCAAGCCTTGATAATATTCTTTCCTAATATTTATGTCCCTTCTTGCTGGAGCACAGGAATTAGCTCTGTCTCAAGGGAGAAGGGAAAACAGAAATTAGGTGAGGAGAATTGTGTTTTTCTTAGCGAGAAGTCACGTTCACGATAATAAAATTGTCACAAATACTTAACAATCCCCTGTGTTAGGTTCCGAGGGCAGTCATAACACAGCACCAAAACCGGGTGGCTTAAAAAAAGAGAAATCATTCTCTCGTGGCTCTGGAGCCTGGAGTTCGAGATGAAGGCAACGGCAGGGCTGGGCCCTCTGGTGGCTCCAGGGGAGGGGCTCTGGCCCCTTCCTTCATTGTGGCCGTCAGCAGCGTCCTGTCACCACACGGCCTCTCCTCTGCACACCTGTGTCTGTCTCTTCTTCTCACTGTCATGCTGGATTGAGGGTCCACTCTAGTCCAGTGTGGCCTCACCTTGGTTTAACTAATTACATTCTCAAAGATGCTGTTTCAATCAAAGTCACCTTCTGAGGCACCAGGAAGGACATGAACTTTGGAGGGGATGCTGTTCAATAGCACTCCCCTCCCTTTCTGGCTTCTAGAGCTTTGCTTTGGCTTAACCCAGTGCAGCCCTTACATTTAGTTCTATTGACACCCTGCAGGGACAGAACCATGTCTCATTCCATCCATGGGCTGTCTCTGTCCACACAGAACAGAACCACGCCTCGTTCCATCCGTGGGCTGTCTCTGTCCACACAGAACAGAACCACGCCTCGTTCCATCCGTGGGCTGTCTCTGTCCACACAGTACAGAACCACGCCTCGTTCCATCC
>NW_007735742.1:5935-36078 GCF_000696425.1 Galeopterus variegatus | reverse complement strand
ATCCATGGGCTGTCTCTGTCCACACAGAATGAAACCACGTCTCATTCCATCTGTGGGCTGTCTCTGTCCACACAGAATGGAACCATGTCTCATTCCATCTGTGGGCTGTCTCTGTCCACACAGAACAGAACCACGCCTCGTTCCATCCGTGGGCTGTCTCTGTCCACACAGAACAGAACCACATCTTGTTCCATCCGTGGGCTGTCTCTGTCCACACAGAACGGAACCATGTCTCATTCCATCTGTGGGCTGTCTCTGTCCACACAGAACAGAACCACGCCTCGTTCCTGGGCTGTCTCTGTCCACACAGAACAGAACCACGTCTCGTTCCATCCGTGGGCTGTCTCTGTCCACACAGAACAGAACCACGCCTCGTTTCATCCGTGGGCTGTCTCTGTCCACACAGAACAGAACCACATCTCGTTCCATCTGTGGGCTGTCTCTGTCCACACAGAATAGAACCACGCCTCGTTCCATCCGTGGGCTGTCTCTGTCCACACAGAACAGAACCACGCCTCGTTCCATCTGTGGGCTGTCTCTGTCCACACAGAACAGAACCATGTCTTGTTCTATCCGTGGGCTGTCTCTGTCCACACAGAACAGAGCAACACCTCGTTCTCTGTCTGTCTCTGTCTCTGAATGAAACATGGGCGAAGGGTCTTCCCCATGGACGTTCTCTGCACACTGTTCAGCTCTTGCTGCAGCACAAAAGAAGAGTGAGCCTAATGTGAGACCTCAGCAGGACCGCTGGCCCTCGGGTTGTCGCAGATGGGCGTCTGAGCTCTAACGTCCCCCACAGAGCAGCACCTGGGTGGTGATGGGTGTTGAATAAATCATGGCACGTAGGCTCAGCTTTTAAAAGCCCCTGTTAATTACATTTTTGACTTCAGGCCCATAAGTAACTTGAAAACATAATCTTAAAAGGGAGAAAAGAAGGGAAGGAAGGAAGGAAAGAGGAGCTCACAGCGAGATTTTCGTCGTGCAGGATGAACAACAAAATGTCCTGGGCTGGGTCCTCCCTCCGTGACTTGAGGGATCCTTGGTCAGCGGGTGAGATTCTCCATGTTCCTGACAATCAGCCTCATTACCAAGTAAAAGCAAAACAGACTCCAGCAGTAGAGTTTTGGAGCTTTAGTGAAATACTTTACACAAAAGTGCAGCAAGGTATATTAATATACAAAGTGACATAGTGATAATGAAGCCAGACCTGACAGACACCGTCACTGACTCCTAATGGTCTGCCTGACATGTGATGTGCTAAAAGCCACTGTCCCTAAGAAACACATGAAAATATCAAACCCACTCATAAAGCCATGTATTCTTAAGTGCAATAGAGAAATAACACAACATTGCAAGAGGCCAGGCTCTGTGTGGCATGGATGTTGGAGAGCTGGAGACCCGGGCATGCCCACGCCAGCCAGAAGGGAAGCCACTGGGGACCAGCTCCAGCTGACTGTGCAAGGACGGGCCATGGGGAGGCTGTGGACTGGAGCCACCTCCGTCCAGGGAGCCCTGACACTGCACGGATGCAGGTGATTTCTGATGCTGCTGAGGCTGCATGATGGTTGGTGAGGAGCTTGCTTTTCTAACCAGAGCTGGGCTTCCAGAGGCAGCAGCACCAGCCACTAGAGCCAGGAGACCACAAGAGTGGCCAAGTCTCTGGAGAAACCCCAGGGGCAGGGAAGTCAAGTCAGGGCGCTCACCCGTGAGGGTGGCCTCTGAGCCAGGTCCCTGTGGACGCCTGTCCTCTCTGTGGCTCGCTGCCTGTCTTCTCCTCTGTCACAGCCACACCTGCTGGACACATGTACACAGCCGAGGAAAGCCTTACTCAAGGCCACTGCGGCAGGGGCAGGCTCAGTCTCAGGCCACGTGGAGAGAGCGAGCCTTGCGAGAGGAGGACCAGGGCCATCTCTGCTTGCCGGCCGGCCTCACTCAGGGAAAGCAAACTCTCTCACGTCTTCACGGCAGGTGGTAGTTTGCAACTTGGAACAAGGTGCCCACTGAGTCAGGCCAGCCCCCACCAGTCGATCGGGTGCTAAGGGGTCCTATGGGGTGTGTGAGCCTCGTGGCTGAGCACATCCCACTACGGCAGACGGGCTGAAGGGCACGCATGGTTCCACTTGCTGTTGTCAACGGAGACTGACGGCACCGCCGTCTTCAAACATCCAGCTGGGGCAGCAGCCTGAGGACGCAGATGTCTGTGAAATCACGACGTAGAAGCGAAGACATAAAACTATGTGTCTGATTTCATTCTTTCTTTTTTGCCTTGTGTATCTTTCTGTAGGATGTTGAATAACAGCCCCCTCCAAAGAAAAGGTCACGTCCTGATGCCTGGAACCTGTGGATATGTTACCTTACGTGGCAGACAAGACTTCCAGATGTGATTAAGTTGAGGCTCTTGGGGTGCAGAGATTGTCCTGCACCCTATCGGTGGGCCCCAAATGCAATCACATGTGTCATTATAGGAGGGAGTGGAGGGAGATTGATGGGTAGATTGCTGGAAGATTCTGGAGGCCACGGGATGCATGAGTGAGCAGCAGGGCACCTGCACAGGTCCCCCGGGGACCGCCCCCTCCTGCTCCGTCACTTCCTATAGCACTCGATGGGTGCCAAGCCCGTGGATCTTGCCATCTACGTAGAAGGTTTGCTTTGCATGTCAGTACAGGTATGACAATGTCGAGTGTGCATGTGCGTTTTGTGTGAGTGGATAAATGAGTGAAATAAACTCTTTCCATTGAAGGAGAAACAAAAGAAGGGGACAGGGAAGGCAGGGGAGACGTTTGTAGTGCTGGGTTGAAACTGGAGGTACAGGCAGGACCGCTCTCCACATACACACACAGAGATGTGAACTTATAACACATATACTGTGTACACACACACACACACGTGTACTTACATACATGTATACTGTTTGGGTACACACACATGTACTTATATACATGTCTAGTGTGTCTACACACACAAACACACATATGTACTTGTATACATGCATACTGTGTGTGTGCGCACACATACATACTTACATAATACTGTTTGTGTACATGTGTACTTACATATGAATATACTGTGCATGTATACACACAAACACACAAATGTGTACTTATATACATGCGTACTGTGCACACACACACACACACATTTCCAGGATCTGTGCCCTGAAAACATCCCAGAAGCAGTGGCTCTGCAGCAGCACCGAGCACACGCAGTGCCCCAACCATGGTTTCTAAACACCATTCCCCAGTGAAAGGAACCAAGTCTCCTGGAGAAGTGGTTGATTCTTGGCTTGGGGCAGGGGATGGTTCAAGGTCAGCCTGGATAGGGTAGGAAGCAAAGGGTTAGATACAGCGACCTTCCTTCCTGAAGACCACCCCCAAGGATGCACCCAGAACAGATGATATAGAAAAATAAATGGTTAAAAATGTGCTTCCTGGTGCTTGAGGCATAACCTGCTGTCTGGCTGACAGGAGCTGGAGATGACAGCCCTTCGTCTGTCTCAGATGCTGCAGGGTTGGGGGAGAGGCAGATGGGTCTCCGTGTTTCTGTTTTGTGCACACATGACATGTCCTGACAGCCATGTAGGAGCTGGTGCTGTTGGAACCTGCTGGTGACTTGGGATCTCGCTGGCTGGAGACCTGTGTTTTAATGTGTGCACTTTTCTGCTGCCAGGCCTCTTACTCATATAACTGGGACTGTGTGTGTGTGTGTTGGGGGTAATGCCCTGAGGAGGGATATGGAGGAGGGAGACCTTCAGTGGGTCACCCTCACAAATGAGCTGAGCATGGTGGAGAGCACGAGGTCCTTGTCCCATGGTGGGAGCACCAAAGTCCACTGAGAGGAAGGCGGGACGAGCAGCTGCCACTACAGACAGACGAGGAGGCTGAGGACCACGGCCCACCATCCGCCCACCTGCCTGACGGTCGCTCATCTATCTACACCTGTGCATGTCTCTATACATCCACTGTCTATCTGTCCAGCTGTGCCTCCATCCATCCATCCAACGGTCGCTCATCAATCTACACCTGTGCATGTCTCTATACATCCAGCCATCTATCTGTCCAGCTGTCCCTCCATCCATTCGTCTGCCTGTCGATCCACCCCCTTACACTTCTACCTATCATCTGTCCATATGTGTGCATATTTCTGTCATCCATGCACCCATCCGTCATTCTGTCTCTCCATCTTTCTACCTACCCATCTGACCATCCATCCATCTATTATCTACCTATCTATCTATGATCTGTCTGTACATCTACATCTTTTTCATTAAACACAAGTATTAAATATAGTCCTTGTCAAATGAAGAATTGTGGGTACCATGTGCCTGAGCAGGACATGGGTGGGACACAGAGGGGTCCCGGGGTCTGGGAGGCGGGCAAGGGGCTCTAATCTCTTCATACTTCCTCATGTGCTCATAGACAGGAGAAATAACCTGAGCCAAAGGGTGCAGGGTCCAGGCCATGAATTTGGAAATAGACCAACAGCATACAGAGATTCAGAGATCAGAGTGAATGTTTTGATTTTTCATAGTTTACATGGAAATGCACTGCACACCTTACAGCAAAACCACAGGGGCAGTGTGTTTGGCACCACTGCCCTGGCTGCAGATGCAGTAGCACAATGAAAGCAAGTGGTTTTCTTCTTATCTGTAAATGAATCAGTCACAGAGAATCCCTCAGGAACAGGGCTGGCCCTGGTGGGGCTGGGGCTGAGAACACAGACAGCCTAGGTGGGCCGAGCTGCAGGTCCAGCACTCTGTAGGCCCCAAGAGCTCCAGGACAGAGGGAAGCCCACCCTGGGGAGGGGTCAGAGGTTATCCCTGTAGAAGCAAAGAGTGGGGGCCGCTCACTCAGAGCTGGCCATGGTGAGGGGTCTGCAGAGACCCCAAGGCAGGCAGAGAAACAGGAGCTCCGGAGTGGAGGATGGGGCCCAGGTGAGCCCTGCTTGGGGCTGCTGACCTGGGGGAGAGGGGGGCCAGGGTCCAGACATGGGGCGTCCTGTGGGGCTGGCTGGGGGAGCACGTTTGGCTTTCTCTGGTTGTTTCCGAGTTGAGTTGGTGTAGACTTCTGAACTTACACTTAAAGAAGCTCGCGCTCCCCCCACTGCTCGTGGTTTTCTGAGCTCGGGTTCTTCCTGGAATCTGTTGCTACACAAGCACGTGCACAAAATAATACCAACATAAAAGGAGCAGAGTTTTTGCAAAATAATACAGAAAGAAAGCAGCTTTAAGCATTTCTCATTTTTCAAAATTTCTTAGCACCATCACCATGCTAGTTTACGTGAGTTGAAATGAGCACATTAAAGTCATTTGAGAACACAGCAGTTTGTAATGACACACCCAGTTAAGCTGGCTTGTCATGTCCCATTTTCTTGTATATGTTAAAATCTACATTTGAATTTGTCAAGCCTTCTCTTTGAACTTCCCTTAATGCCAGAAAAAGGTGAATTTCTATCACTGAGAGTCTCAAAGTAAAGCTAGTGCTTTGTAGAAATTCTACTTGATGTTATATTTTCATTTTAATATTAAAATAACGTTTTAAATGGACAAAAAGGTAGCTAAGAAAATAAAATGTTATAACCTACCCATTTTGCTGGTGTGCTGAAGGAAGCCCTTTCTCCTTAGTTCTTTCATTTCAGGACATTGCACTGAATTTAGGAAAGTGCCACATCACGCAGCTCTGTCACTCAGAATGTTTTCCGCTCTGTGCGTTTTGTGCTATTTTGGGATGCCAAGGTACATAAATCTTGGCATAACAGGCAGCAGACTTTTATAAGGCTTTCTGAGTTACCCTAGGAAAGAGTAGTTTTGGAGAAATCCACAGGGGTGGGTCACAGAGGTGTGAGGGGACAGTCCCCACACGTGTGCTCAGGAATTGGGCGTCTCAGCCGGCGCCGTCTTCATCGCACGGGAATTCTGCAGAATGGATTTTTCAGTCGAGATGGCAGATGATCATTATTCTACCACTAGCACTTTAACTGCCAATATACGTAAGTAAATGAGAGTATCTAGTGAGTCACAAACTCATTGAACAAATCGCTGTATCCACACTTGACACTTTATTTCCTTTGCAAGAAGGTTCTCATGTCCAGTAAGAACAGTTACTATTTTGCCTTGTTAATGAAGGTTCAGCCTTGTTAAAAAAAAGAAAAAAATCTCCTCCCAACCCAGTGTTGTGAGTCTCGGGCCGCGTTTGTGGTGAAGAACAGGGGTATCCACTCCACGCGGGCCTGAGCTCCGTCCTGAGAGCCCCACCTGCCCCCTACCCGGTCCACTCCCGCTCTCTGTCTGTCACCTGTGAGATGTGATGGGTGTTTCTGATCAGAGCCTTTGCCTCGCTAACCCAGAGTCCATGACTGTAGAGCAGGAAGCTGTCAAAGGCATTTGCACTTCATTAGAGATCCTAAAAGAGACTTTTTAAACCGTGGTTTGATTTAATCTATGCATTCTGCAATTTGCGGAACCATGGGAAGGAATTCAGTGTTCTCTGGGTCATGGGGTGCGGGTCCCACCCTTGGGGGCCTTCACTGGGGGGGTTCACCAGCAGCCTGCAAGCCCCACCTGCCCACCTCACACCTGGGCCATGTTTATCACCATGACAGGAAGGCTCTTGATGTTTCTGGAATGCATCTCCATGTATGTTTTTAACATGTAAGACATCGGCACATGGATATCCTCCAGATGTCAGTGCCTCCTGCTCATCCATGACCCCACGTGTGGCCCTCAGGGACCATGTACTCTATGATACAACCTCCAATGACTTTAGGATTTCCTTAATTCTTCTCATTATTTTGTGGCTAAAATTAGGGTTCAAGCACTCCTGTATCCGGCTCAAAAAATCATGTTAATATTCACAAAAAATAAGAAATTACATAAAAATAACCCTCTTAATATTATGGAAATCTAAGTTATTGGTGCATTTTTGTTATTAAAGAATTCACTGTAGGGGCCGGCCTGGTGGCGCACTGCTACAGTGCACCGCTTGGGAGCGCGGGCCGAGGGTTCGGATCCCACATACAGACCGGTTCCCGCTCACTGGCTGAGCGAGGTGCGGGTGCAATGCCGAGGGTTGCGATCCTGTTGCCGGTCCCGGTCCAGTACGGGCACGACACTGAGGGTTGTGATCCGTTGCCGGACACGAAAAAAAAAAAAAAAAAAAAAAAAAAAGGAATTCACTGTAGTAGGCAGGGGAATTAACCACAGATCTGGATTATAAGTTAAACATTTTATGATATGCAAAAAAAGCAAAAGGAATTTGAAATGATTTATGGGAATAATACTTCATATATAAATTAAAAGTTTAAAAAACTGTTTTGTACAATGACATATTAATTTTTCAAAAATAGCTATATAGGCACTGGCCAAGATGGAATAACAGGGAACGGACTTACCTTCTGGTTGGAAATAACAACAACAACAAAATAAATCAAAAGAACAGGTAAAATGTATGTTTGAAAAGCACAGGTTTCAGGTCAGGGCATGAGGCATGAAGGGCAGCAATCCCCCAGAGCCAGGAACCGACTGAGATGAAGCTGCTGGGTCCCCAGGTCATTGTCTGGAGGGGGTCGCAGGTGAGCCAGAGCGAGCGGGGACCAGGCGGGCTCTGGATGCCCTGGATAGGGAGAGGGACCTGCTGTTCCAGGACGCTGAGGCAGCTGGAGTTTGAAGCACCAAGTACAGGAAGGGAGGGGGACTCAGCAGGTGTGTAGAGGGTCCCTTTGAGTATTCAACAGAGCTCTGTGTGGTCCACACCTCCCGAGAGGAAACTCCCCAAGGCCAGGGAGCAAACCATCCAAAATGATTAGAGGAGGCAGTGCCCAGGGCTAACACAGGGCTGGGAACAGTGCCCACCCCACCAGCCAGACTGGAAGACTCAATCCATAGGGCACTGAGTAGGGCACCCAGGAGGTCCTGCCCAGGTAGTGAGAGTGATGCTCCTTGGACTAAACACTGCTTTGATCCCATCTAGTAATGCTGACAGAAACCCTGCAAGGATTAAATTGTTTCCAAATCACTAAACCATTTTTCAGAAGAAAGCTCAAGGACTTTTGTTTTAGGAATATAAAAATATCCAGCATGCAAAAAATTCATAATGTCTGATATCCAATCACAAATTTCCAGACATGTAAAGGGGCAGGATACTCAGACCTATAATGAATAGCAGGACTGAAATGGATACTAGAAGTAGCAGAAAAGGACATTAAAACACATTATCGTAACAGTATTTTGTATGTTCAAAATGTTAAGTGCGGACATGGAAGACTTAGGTCAAACCTCTACTGATTAGAACTAAAATGACTGAGATGGAAAGTGCACTGGATGGCAGATTGAACATGTCGGAAGAGGTGACTAGAGAAACCGAATATACAGCAATAGAAGTTACCCATAAAGAAACATAGAGGAAGAGGTGATTTAAAAAACAAACTGCGTTAATGAGCTTGGGGACAATTTCACTTCAACACGTGTAATTATAGTCCCTGAAGGAAAGGAGGAGATGAAAATATTTGAAGAAATAAAGGATAAAATAGTTCCAAGTTTGAGAATAAGAAGCCCCCAGATTCACAAAATTCAGTGAACCCCAAGCACAGGAATCATGATAAAAATTGCACCAAGGTACATCATAACTAATCTGCTCAAAATCAGGGATAAGGAGAAAATCCTAAGAGCAGCTAGACAGAAAACTACCTATTAGTTAACATATAAAAGAGGGAGCTGATGAATCATCTGAAGATTGCAAACAGGAGGACAGAAAAAAAGAAGAAAGGAAAGAAGGAAGGAGAGAGAGACACCAAAGCTGGAAAAAGGCATGGCGAGGAAAGAAAACTACTGACAAATGTCAATATATACAAATGAAAAAGATATACAGAAAAACTATCAAATGAAATCCAAGAATATGTACAGGGTACTTCAAAAAGTTCATGGAAAGATTCGTATTGTCTTTTAATTCTATTTTTCCATGAACTTTCTGAAGCACCCTCCTAAAAAGGATAATATATCATGACCAAGTGGGCTTTGTCCCAAGAATGCATGGCTGGCTTAATAACTGAAAATCAATCGATGCAATGCACCATATTAACAAACAAAGATAGAAAATAATAGATCTGATGTCCTCAATAGATGCAGAAGATATATTTGACACAATCTATTACCACTTATAACTATCTTTAAAAGGAGAACTGTAAGAGAATTTCCTCAACCTGATAAGGGGCATTTATGAAAAACTGTCAGCTAGTGTCATAAGACTGATTATGTTAAGTGCGGACATGGAAGACTTAGGTCAAACCTCTACTGATTAGAACTAAAATGACTGAGATGGAAAGTGCACTGGATGGCAGATTGAACATGTCGGAAGAGGTGACTAGAGAAACCGAATATACAGCAATAGAAGTTACCCATAAAGAAACATAGAGGAAGAGGTGATTTAAAAAACAAACTGCGTTAATGAGCTTGGGGACAATTTCACTTCAACACGTGTAATTATAGTCCCTGAAGGAAAGGAGGAGATGAAAATATTTGAAGAAATAAAGGATAAAATAGTTCCAAGTTTGAGAATAAGAAGCCCCCAGATTCACAAAATTCAGTGAACCCCAAGCACAGGAATCATGATAAAAATTGCACCAAGGTACATCATAACTAATCTGCTCAAAATCAGGGATAAGGAGAAAATCCTAAGAGCAGCTAGACAGAAAACTACCTATTAGTTAACATATAAAAGAGGGAGCTGATGAATCATCTGAAGATTGCAAACAGGAGGACAGAAAAAAAGAAGAAAGGAAAGAAGGAAGGAGAGAGAGACACCAAAGCTGGAAAAAGGCATGGCGAGGAAAGAAAACTACTGACAAATGTCAATATATACAAATGAAAAAGATATACAGAAAAACTATCAAATGAAATCCAAGAATATGTACAGGGTACTTCAAAAAGTTCATGGAAAGATTCGTATTGTCTTTTAATTCTATTTTTCCATGAACTTTCTGAAGCACCCTCCTAAAAAGGATAATATATCATGACCAAGTGGGCTTTGTCCCAAGAATGCATGGCTGGCTTAATAACTGAAAATCAATCGATGCAATGCACCATATTAACAAACTAAGATAGAAAATAATAGATCTGATGTCCTCAATAGATGCAGAAGATATATTTGACACAATCTATTACCACTTATAACTATCTTTAAAATGAGAACTGTAAGAGAATTTCCTCAACCTGATAAGGGGCATTTATGAAAAACTGTCAGCTAGTGTCATAAGACTGATTATTTTCCCTCCAAATGAGGAACAAATTAAGAATGTCTGCACTTACAACCAGTATTCAATGTTGTGCTGGAGATTCTAGCAGGATAGGAAAGCAGGAAAAAAAGGGGGAGAAATATCCAGGCAGGAAAAGAAGAAATTATAACTATCTTTATTTGCATATCACACAATCATCTATATGGAAAATCCAATAAACTCTATTAAAAATCATATTAGGACTAATATGTGACTTCCACAAAGTTTTAGGATAAAATATAAATATAAGCAATTAATTATATTTCTATGTGTTAGACACAGGCAATCAGAAATTAAAATTTAAAAAATAATAACGTGTTAAAATCAAAAAGTATGAAATATCTAGGGATAAATATGATAAAAGATATTTATGATGTATCTACTGAAAACCACATGACATTGCTGAGAGAAATTAAAGACCTAAATAAATGCAGAAATATATGCCTTGTGCATGGGTTGAAAGACTTGATGTTTTTAAAATGTCAGCTGTGCCCAGATTTGATCTATAAAATCAACTCAATTCCAATCAAAACAAATTCAGATTTTTTTTTTTTTGGTACAAATTGAAAAGCTAATTTAAAAAATTCACATGGTGACACAAAAAAGCCAGAATAGCCAAAACAGCTGTTCTGAAAAACAAAGCTGGAGGGTATCACCGTGTGATTCAGGACTTACCGTAGAGACAGTAATTGAGAAAGTGTCATGCTGGAGTCAAGATGAATGAATAGGTTAATGGAGCAGAACAGAGAGCCCAGAAACAGATACACTCGTGCATATACAACTAATTTCTGACCAGGGCACAAGGCAACGGTGGAGAAAGAATCGTCTTTTTGCCGAGTGCTGGAACAACTGGATGGAGAAATGAAAACAAACAAACTTTGAGGTGTGCTGCACACGATACACGAAAATTAACTAGAAAGCTGAAACCTAGCACTGCAGAACTTATAGAAGAAAACATACCAGAAAATCTTTGAGACCTCAGGTTTGTCAAAATTCCTTAGATAAGACAACAAAATCTCAATTGAACTTCATCAAAATTAAAAATCCTGCCCTTTGAAAGATCCTGTTACGATATTGAAAAGAGAAGCTGCAGACTGTTATATAAAAACATACACGTGTGAAAGAGGACCTGCATCCAGAACACATACAGAACTTTCAAAATCCAATGTTAAGAAAATGAACAGTCCAATAAAAACTGGGCAAAATATTTGAACAGTCACTTCACCAAAGAAGATACACAAATGACAAATAAACACGAGAGAAGATCCTCAACATCGTTAGTCACTACAGAAAAGAAAACTAAAACTGTATGAGATACCATGACACTGACATTAAAATGAATGATCGTCCTCGGCACTGGTGGTTTTGGAGAAGATCTGAAGAAAATGGACTCTCAGACATTGCTGGCGGGAGTGTAAATTGGTACAGTAACTTTAGAAAGTAGTTTGGCAGTTTCTTGTATTATATTTTATTTCTCTATTTTTTGGTGGCTGGCGAGTTTGGGCATCTGAACCCTTGATGTTGGTGTTATAACGCCATGCTCTAACCAACTGAGCAACCGGCCAGCCCAGCAGTTTCGTACAAAGTTTTAAACACACGGGTGTCATATGACCAGTCATTCGATGCTTAGATATTTACCCGTGAGAAAAGAAAGTATATGTTTATACAAAGACTTTTTACATGAATGTTCATAGAAAGTTTACTCGTAAATACCTGAAACTGGAAAAAACTCAAATATCCGTCAACAAATTTATATAGAAATAAACTGTGGAACATCCATACAATGGAATTCTGGTCAATATCAAGGAAATGACCTATTGATGCAGCAGGAACGTGGATGAATCTCAGAATAGTTTCGGTGACTGAAAGAAGCCAAACAAATCCTCTTATAAATAGGATCCAGTCTGTATACACTCTGGAAAATGCAAACTAACTTATAGTGACAGATTGTTGGTCAATGGTGGTCTGAACAGCTGGAGAGGTCAAAGGTTGTCTGAGCAGCTGGGAGGAAACCTCCTGGGGTGATGGGCGTATTCTCTACCTTGATTGTGGTGATGACTTCACAGTGTGCACATGTGTCAGAGTTTACCAGCTGGCACGTTGTAAATATGTGTGATTTATGGTAGTCAATCATACCTTATTGTCTACATCATTAAGCTTTTAAAATTGGCTTTCTGTGCTTCTTTGTAGTCAAAATCCATCATGAATTAGCTTGTGTGCCCTAACACGCAGGCCAACAGCATGCCCACGCTCTCTCCTTGCCGTGGTCACTGTGACTTCCCTGTGAAGCGGGGTCTGCTCTCGTCTGTCAGGCTGCTCATTACAGAATGCACCACGCTTGCCACAGTGCGGGTCCATCACACACACTGTGCAGACACAGCATCGATTTTCTGGGTTTGGCCAGAAAAGATGATGTGGGCTGAAATGAAAACATAAAAAGTCTGATTATTTTTCTTCCTCACATTTGTGACATTTTTGACAGAACGTGTGACAATTTTCCCCACAATCTCCAGTAAAGTTGATGTTCCATGGAAACAAGCCAGACTTATTTTACATCTTCTCTTTCCTCATGCAACATGCGGCAACTGCATGAGAAGCTGATCTGAGAACAACATCCATTAAACGACAGGTCTTAGCACTAATTAATGCTAGTACTTACAATGAGAAAAAATGCTCTTTTACATAAAAATGTAATGCTACTTTTCTTAGTTCAAAACAAAGGGAGGCTGAATTCCAGATGATTAGGTGCGGTGTGTCAAAGAAAAGAACATGTACTGTCGAGTTACAGTGATACTTGTGAAATCTCGTATCTCAACATTTCTTCATCGAAGCAAATTATCTCATATTTTTAGATATTATAGTGATGAAAAGTATATATATGTACGTATACACATACATATGTGTGTACATATATATAAAATTTGGTTTTCAAAGACATTTTGTCTTTTCAATGAAATTAATAATTCCTAAATATTTTTCCTCAAAAGGCATACAGCAAATTTTGCAAAATCATAGCACTTAATTAATATTTATGCAAGAAATGAAGAAGTTCAGTGTAGAAAGGCAGACTGAGGTTTCTGAGACTAAAGCAAAGTCTTCAGCTGAGGTTATCCTCCCGCCCCACCGTTAGGACTCTGATAAAGTCAGGAGATCCCAACAACTGACTAAAAAGTGAATCCGCTGGCTGTGGAGACAAGCACCGTGTCTAGGCGAGAGAATTCAGTGACTTTGCTTCCAGGATGCAGGCACGAGCACACAGGTACTGCTTCGCCCACGCACACGTCATTAGAACTGAACTCAAAGAGCACATTAACCACGGCCTTAGGGTTGAACCATCCTGGACCACAAAACACACAAAACAGGTTCACGTTTGCTGACCACTGGAAACCCACCAAAAGGATCCTAATTAAACATGAGCACAGAAAGAAGGGCAGATGGCAGTGGATGAGAGACGTCCACGTGTTTTGGAAGAAAGTGCAGCCATGATTTAGAAGTGTGGACACTGAGACCCAAGTGTCTGTTGAGGGGACGGTAAGAAATGGCCCTCTGTCAGTTCAGAATGCGGTGAAGGCTGGGCTGGGTGGGAGGGGCAGGCCCCCGAGGCTGGGGTCCCAAGTGGGCTGGAGAAGGGAGAAGCAGTCTGTAGACACCTGGGTAGGGAGAATTCACCCAGAGGCTCCCACCTGTGCCACACATGTGCCCGCCCAAAACCAGGAGGAAAACTCCACCAGGAGGCCCAAGAGGAGGCTGAACACAGCAGAGGTTGAACAGAGAAGCTCGCTGTCTGCACGGAGGCTGAACCTGCTTTGTCCCAGGGAAAGACCCACCGAACCTGCAGGCAGGGGTCTCATGAAGAAGCACCTGCCCACTCAGGGAAGCTTGCCAGGTGCAGAAAGCCCCGATGGCCGCCCAGCGTGGGAGGACAAACAAGGAAATCCCCAACATGAGGTTCTGAGATCAAAACACGCAGAGAAGCTCGCTGTCTGCACGGAGGCTGAACCTGCTTTGTCCCAGGGAAAGACCCACCGAGCCTGCAGGCAGGGGTCTCATGAAGAAGCACCTGCCCACTCAGGGAAGCTTGCCAGGCGCAGAAAGCCCCGATGGCCGCCCAGCGTGGGAGGACAAACAAGGAAATCCCCAACATGAGGTTCTGAGATCAAAACACGTAGGAGAGAAGAGAAAGCTTCCAGTGCACAGAAGCGCTGTCCTACAAGGTTCGAGAGGAAGAACCTTCTCATTAAACAGGATGATACTGACAAATTACGTGGATGGCTCTCCATGACGTGTTGGCCACTTCCAAGCACCTGTGTCCTGGGAGGCTCACAGCAGCCCCGAATGCAGGCAGTGCAGACCTCGTGTGACCCCCCAGCAGGTGAGCAGTGACCCTGGAGCTGGTGTCGGAGCTGAGCACATGCTGCAGTCTGTGCGTGGAGGCTGTCCCTGAGTGACCACTCACAGGGTCCCTGTACAGGTCCTCACCACCGCAACTGCAGACGTCCCCCCAGGCACGGTGCGCAGGTCCTGTGTAAGGAGAGGAAGGTCCGGTCTGGAGTCAGTTGTTCCTTGTTTCAACATATTCGTTCCCCAAGTTCGTAAGTTTGGTTTCATCCTCGGGCCTCAGTTTCTCCATCCCAATGACACGAGACAGGACACAGCTCACAGCCCAGGGCCCTCGGGCAGGACGGGCTTTCCCTGATGTCATTTCACCATTCCTCACCCAACTCTCTGTAAATATTAGAGAAACGAATCTGAGGGCTGGTTGACGTGCTCGGCCCGAGCCCCGGCTCCCCTGCCATCTCAGCCCCTCCCGCACCGGTCACGGGTGGCCGGGATGTCCCAGCAGCCCATTTGGAGAAGACATCTGGATTCTGTGCAGAGGCTTTTTAAAGAAGATACACCCATGTATGGTATAAATAGAATGACAGTAAAACCCTTTTACAGTCAATGTCTGGATCAAAACCAGGTTTAGGGACAGCTGTGTTTTATTCTTCTAAGAACCTGATTCAGGCCAGTTAAAAAAACGAAACCAGCGTGGAGCAGGATTGCGCCGCACAGTCTCCAGCCGTGGCGGGGGCGGCGGATCCACCACCTGCGCTGCCTGCGGGCCCTGTCCACTGACAGCTGCGTTTGCAAAGCAGGCCACCAACGGGGTGTCACGGACGCCTGGGTGGACTCACGGGTAAGTCACAGAATCGACTTTACTTCAGCTTTTCTGTCCCCTGTTAATACCGAGGATTAATACTGGCTAGTCCAATGCATCTGTTTCCTGGTCTGCATGGACTGCATGGGGCAGATGTGGCCCACGACCCTCGTCCTGTCCTTGACAGATGCGGTCTCACAATTATCACAAGACTGAGGGACACGTGCTTGTAACAGAGGTCAAAGGGTCTGTCCCCACTGAAGCGCTCACCCCAATACAGGAGTTTTTAAAAAGACACAGTTACTAATTGCCGAGATTCTGAGCTTTCTCATGATTTCTCCGCCGTTCAAAATACATTGAGATTTCTCAGAAAATTACTGAGAGACACTTCTCAGGGAGACATTAAAAATGGTTTATTACTGTTAAAGAAATCGGGTTTTATTATTTTTTTAAACCTGTCCATGAGAATGTTCCCTTCCTGGTACTAAACTATCAATCTATGAAAGCTCACCCGAAAGGACTCATTTCACTTAATGAGAAAACCGCGTTGACACCGACTCTAACTCGGGCACTGCAGCTTCTCCTTCCTTGACTTTCTGCAGGTTACGTCAGTTAAGTTTATGGCAGGCATGTGATGCCAGACAGTAAAAATGTTGCCTTTGAAGGTGTCATCGGTGAATTGTTTCTTGTAGTTTCACGTTAGGAAATGTGAAAACAAGAGATCAGTTTCCTTATGCGCGTGCCCTTTGTTTTGGGGAGGCCCCGGGGGTCCCGCCTCAGGCCTCAGGGAGTCTCGGGCTCAGAGGTCAGCAGGGCCCGGACACCGCCCCCCAACCCTCAGAGCTCAGGAGGCCATTGCATCTTCCGGACTGCAGCTTCAGAAGAAAAGAGAGGATTTGTCTGTTTTTAGTGATTCATATTTTGTGTTTCAGGAAGAAAGAGTGATGAAAACAGCAGTCCACCCTTGAGTCCAGTCCTGAGCCCGGTCACACTGGGGTGTCGAGGCCTCGGGGACCCAGGGCAGGTGGGACTGCAGACCATGGGGGGCGGCAGGGAGTCCAGAGGCCCCACCAGGGCCCGGTGATGTCCTCAGGCTTGGCCACATCCCCTGACACAGACAGGTGTGATGCTGTGTGTCCCCGAGGAGGTGGATAAGGACGGCGACTGTACACCCGGTGTAAGATGCTGGTTCCACAAAGCCTCAGCTGACAGCAGAGCTGTGGGCACTAACGAGTAAATTAGACACCAGCTGTGTGTACGCGGTGTCAACTGTGCTGTGTGGACACAGAAACCAATAGGAAGCAGAAGCCGATAGTCACTGGGTCACAGTCTCCGCCTGGTGACTGGCCTGAGTGTTGGGGATGCTGGTCAGCTTGGCAGAGAGCAGGTGCGTTGGAGGTCTGAGGACGTGTCACTTACCTGACAGACAGGAAGATCCTGGCACAGGTGGGAGGGCTGGGACTCAGGTGCCCTGGCCTCCTCATGAGAAAGAAAGGACAGGGATTGAGGAGCAGGGACAGAGGCGCAGTCCTGCCCAGCCTGGCCACCACTGCAGATCCTGGACCACAGTCCCGTAAAGATGTGGCCAGGGACGTGGGTGGCTGTCATCCAAGGAGAGATGCAGGACATGCCTGGAAAGACTTGGAGGCGCTGGTCGTTCCAGACACTCTGGACTCTGCCGGTGACTCTCTTCCCCTCTTCAGTCGTCCTGCCTTGGATGGAAGCCAAGTGTGCCAGTCACCCCTCCCCCCAATGCTGGGCTTTTGGAGACTGGGCTGGGGCTATCCAGGAAACAAGGAATAGCCACCTTTCGGGGAAGGGACTCAGGACTGGACCTCTGTCTAGGAGGCCCGAGGGACCACAGAGATGGCCTGGCTCCAGGGGTGGCCTGCCATCCCCTCGCCTGCCCTGTGAACGTGTCCAACCGTCTGCTGCGGGGCTGATCTTTGGTGACCATGGGGCCATGTACGTGAACCGCCAGTGGTCCTGGTATGGCCTGATTATTCACTCCTGCCTCCACAGAAACACCACATATTGAGGCCAAAGCCCCCTCAGCGCCCGTCCGTCCATGAGAGCTTCTCCTATCATATTTAAAAATGTTTATGTTGTTATTTTAATTGACGTAATAATCGCATGTATTTATGGGGCACAGAGTGATGTTTTGATACGTGAATACTCTGTGTGATGCTCAAATCAGGATAATTGGCATATTCGTCATTGCAAACATCTATCATTTCTTTGTGCTGAGAGCATTTGAGCTCCTCTCTTCCGGCCGTTTGAGAGCATACAGTAAATTACTGTTAGAGTCACCTGGCACCACTGTAGAACACTAGAACAGAGTCTTCCTGTCTAGCTGTGAGTTACTGTCACATTTTATTTAACAAGAAACAGTGCCAGGCAGGAAACGACCCTGTTAAATCCCCATCTGACTCTGAAGGAAAAAGGCCTGTTACCCAGTTCTTCTTAGGTTATGTGCAAAAAGGAACATGTTGCAGTGAAGTCTGGAGGAACTTTGGACACACGGAGCTGACAGAATGGAAGGTAAGCTCCTCCTAGCCCCGGGGCTGGAAATTATAATTTTCCAGCTAATTTAAAGCATGAGATTGATCACACCCTTTCAGTTTGAAGAATGTGCTTAGTGGGCAAACGTGGGACAGCAAAGATAATCTGTTACGTGTGATATATAAAACCTAGAGCACTTGAGAGGGGCATTTTAAGTCTATAAATGACACCAGCATGTGAACTCATTTTGTTAGTGACGATGAATATAAGCAGTGCACATCTCTGTTCTGCATTCTGCTTTTCCTACTAGGAGGAAGGCGGGCAGGTCCCGCTCACATGGGGCCTCTCCCTGCACTGTGTCTTCACCGTGTTCCACGCACATGACGACTGCAGGATTAGACGCAGCATCGATCCCTGACAGCGTTCAAACCCCGTGCAGTGCGTGCTGGGGTACTGTGTCCTGTAGGTAACGTGAAGTGGCATTAACAGGAAAGAGCAGGGCTCTAAAACAGATGGGCATCCCGCTATCAGTCCAAGAAGACCTTCCCCGTCTCTTCCCAGTGATTAAATCCACCTCGAAGCATCCAGCACGCAGTGGCCTCCATGGCCTGTTGGCTGCAGGATAGGCTGTTCACAGATGGAGGTTTGAGCCAGGTAAGGCGGGGGCTGCCCCTTCTCCTGCAGCTCAGGACTGCTTTGAGCTCAGCNGAGGAACTTTGGACACACGGAGCTGACAGAATGGAAGGTAAGCTCCTCCTAGCCCCGGGGCCTTCTGTCGGGACTGCGGAGACAGAGGGGGCACCTGCCGCTCAGACCCCAGAGCCTGCTGGACGCCCGACTCCCACCTCCCTGAGCAGCAGCCTTGGGTCAGGTCCACAGGCTCCTGGGAGAGCACAGCCTGGTTTAATTAAATCTAAATTAGCTTTAGATGGAAATTAATTAGTTATGAGTCTCTCAGATTTAAATGACAGCATTAACTTGCAAAAGAAATACTATTATTTAAATCTTGGAAATCAAACCCAGACTACTAGATGTAGTAAAAACGGAAATTATAATTTTCCAGCTAATTTAAAGCATGAGATTGATCACACCCTTTCAGTTTGAAGAACGTGCTTAGTGGGCAAACGTGGGACAGCAAAGATAATCTTTTACGTGTGATATATAAAACCTAGAGCACTTGAGAGGGGCATTTTAAGTCTATAAATGACACCAGCATGTGAACTCATTTTGTTAGTGACGATGAATATAAGCAGTGCACATCTCTGTTCTGCATTCTGCTTTTCCTACTAGGAGGAAGGCGGGCAGGTCCCGCTCACATGGGGCCTCTCCCTGCACTGTGTCTTCACCGTGTTCCACGCGCATGACGACTGCAGGATTAGACGCAGCATCGATCCCTGACAGTGTTCAAACCCCGTGCAGTGCGTGCTGGGGTACTGTGTCCTGTAGGTAACGTGAAGTGGCATTAACAGGAAAGAGCAGGGCTCTAAAACAGATGGGCATCCCGCTATCAGTCCAAGAAGACCTTCCCCGTCTCTTCCCAGTGATTAAATCCACCTCGAAGCATCCAGCACGCAGTGGCCTCCATGGCCTGTTGGCTGCAGGATAGGCTGTTCACAGATGGAGGTTTGAGCCAGGTAAGGCGGGGGCTGCCCCTTCTCCTGCAGCTCAGGACTGCTTTGAGCTCAGCTCTCATCCCTGCGGGAATCACGTTCAGAGCTGCCTCTGCTCCGTGGCTGGTCCTGCTGACTGTGGCTGCTAGTGTGGCCCATGTGGTCCCTGCCTCCTGCCAGGAGCGAGCCACACACTGCCAGAGGCTGAGCAGCCTCCTCCTGCCTCCTCCACCTCCCGGGTGTCCAGGAAGCGCCCATGAGCAGACTCGGCGTCCTCGAACACAGAGCAGTTGTGTAAATTTAATGAGTGAATGGCACTGAAACCCCTTCTCTAGTTCCCAGTACAGGTGCACAAACAAAAGTAGCCATGATGGTTATTTTTCAAGTTTAAACAACTTCTGTTTATATTTTAAAGATGTTCCTGGAAGGATTCCATGACCAGTGCACCCATCTCCAGGCCCCACACCGTGTGTCCACACTGTACTGAACACTGACCTCTCGGTGTCTGTGTGAGGGGTGACACCGGGCCCTAGAGCTGTGGTGGGCAGGCAGCGGGGCCACACCATGGCATCTCCCTCCGGAAGAGGCCCTAAACTGCTGCGTCTCTCCGGAGATCTCCACTTAAGCGGCACAATGATTTATAAATTAAAATTAACTCTAATTTCCATTTTTAAACACTACTGGAAGGCACACAGGCCTGGACGTTTCCAGGAGGACAGCTTTGTTGATATCTGGACAACAAAGTTAATAAAATTTGTGGAGATTCTTCCTAAGCCTCAAGGGCACCTTCTCCCTGGCAGTCTACAGGGACGTCTTCAACAGTTGTTGTCCCACAGGAAATCGGAATTCAGCAGATGCTACTTCGAACTTGAGCCATAAACCAGCCTGCTATTCACCATCCCAATAACCACTAATGAAGAAGCAGCTTAGAACCAAAGAAACTTGGTTTGGTACTTTATTAATAAAACATTACTTTTCTTTGACTAGAGATTATGCCAGAAATAACTTTAAAAAGGAAGAGAGAGAGGAAGATACAGGAACGCTCTGCTTGTGAGGCGGGGGACCTGGGGCGTGGGTGGCCAGCGCTAAGTGATGACCATTCCCTCAATCACACGCGAGTCAGAAGGGGTTTTCCTTCTGAGCGTGCAAATCCCTTTCTACTAAAAATTTGCCCTAGGAATGAGCTAATTGCTTCTGCAAAACACAGTTTCATCCCATTCAGCCTCCCTCTGGAAAGTCAGCAAGAGGCAAATGTGGCTTCGACGAAACTACTGACACTTGGCTGTGCAGCGGCTCTGCAGCCGCACTGACGTTGGTGGGCTCAGCACCCAGCTGTCCCTCTCACTTAGCTTCCTACCCAATATCCTGTTCTAGTATAGGGCGTATTTCCCCCTTAGGACCTTTGTTTTGTGTTTCTTTGTAAAATAATTTATGAATTCAAAATAGATAATTGCAAAATTACTTTAAGACCCCACAGTAAAGGTGTTTACACCAGGCGACCGTAGCAAATGGCACCTGAGGTTTTGTTTTTTGCTTTGTTTTGGTTTGGGGTTTGGGGCTGGGGTTTTTGCTTTGTTTTCTTACCATATTATTTCTTAACAAGTCAACATACACGGCAACATTGGAGATTTGGTTTTCAAGATGGGATTCGGATTGGACTGGGCTGCCGAGGAAGGAACGAGCACCTGATTAATTGGCTCCGGGATGCCCCTCCCCTGCCAATACCCAAATTTCGGATGCTCGTGTCCTTTAGCAGGACTCCATACCCCCGGGTTCATCCAACCATGGGTAGAAAATACAGCATTATTACTCAGTACTAAACCTGGGTACTATTCAAAAGGACAAAATTTAAGACTATTTTGTCATTGCCAGTTTGGGATAAACACTGACATTTGAAATACTTAGAGGTAACAGCTTCACAGTGAACTATGTGCTAACTTGGAATTTGTCATCCCTTCTTACACAGCGATGTCTTTCAGTCTTCGCTTGCAAATGTTGGCCATGTGGCGGGTCTTGCACAGTCAGGATGGGAGGCTGAGCCGCTGGGAGGTCAGAGCCGGTCTCTGGGGCACCCACATGGCCCCGGGCTGTGAGACCACACAAACCCGTCCTGAGGCTGCGTCAGGGCTCAGGGACTCACCGCGTCTTCTAGGACCCTCCTCTTCACTCTCAGGAGATTGTCAGGCTGTGAGGAATCTGGCTCCAAACTTGCTGTCTGGTGATAACACCATGAGAGATTCTGGGACGAGCTCATTTGCAAGTGTGGGAAAACCCCACCACTGGCCAAGTTTGACTGGCTTTTTTTCAGATCGTCCACCTCTGAAATAATTGATCCAGAAACAATACCCTGAAAGATTATGAAGCCATCGACATATGATGCTGTGGGGCTGAGATGATGGACACGTGAGCCCAGAGAAGCACGCCCCACGCAGGGTACCGCCATATCCCGACACAGCTGAGCACGAGAAGCTTGAGTCTGTCTCACAGGGCTACGAAAACTGGCGTTCAAAGCCCACCAAAAAATTAACCAGTAAAAACCCCTGGTTACCTGGCGAGACCCTTCAAAGGCAGATTGAAAAGACCAGCCCTGGCAGGGACTGTGGGCTGTACCGATCAGCTCAGTTCCTGACGCTGTGAAGTGATCTGCCCTCTGCTTAGCCCCTGGGCAGGTGCAAGAATAAACACTATCCAGAAAATGTCATTAGAGCATCAAGTGTCCCTACACATTCCTCTCCCAGTTACCACCTCCCGTGAAACAGACCCAGTCCTGAAGAGAGACAAGACCTGGTTAACAGCCAAGAGAAAACATCAGAACGATGAAAACCGGCTCATGGGAGATGCAGAACCTGGAGCTGGAATTTCAAATTGGTGCAAAGAGTATGTTTACAAATATAGCTTATGTTAGAAAATGTCAGCAGAGAACTGGAAACTTAAAATAAAAAGGATGAAATGAAAATTATGAAACGGAAAGACAAAACAACTGAAACTAAGATCTTATTCCACGGGTTTCACAGCAGGGGGGTCACAGAGGACTCACGGAGGACTCAAAATCAATTATCCAGAAAAGTGGTGAGGGAGACAAAAAAATGGAAAACGTGTGAGAGTGTCGGAGACGCGTAAACTGCAGTGAGAGGATCCGACGGTGGGTGGCAAGGTCTGACGAGAGCATGGGGCAGAGAGAATATCTGAAGGAACAACGACCAAGAATTTTCCAAACCCGCAGAGCGTCACAAATCCACGGAAACATCTGTGAGGAGCTCGCAGACTCTGGCCGCACATCAGAATCCCGCCACAGCCACGTGGAGCGGCACCGTGCAGACCCCAGGGACTCGGTGCTACTCTCGCCTGGGGCAGCCGCTGCGTGTTTTTCTGCAGCCAAGCTGTGCAGGTCCAGGGGGAGCTTAGGTAATGCTCCGTAACCAACCACTCATATCTCAACTCATATCTCAGCGGATTAAACTGACCAGTGAGCCGGGAAGTTCTGCACACCCCGGCCAGGGTCTGAGCTGGCAGGTGGCCGGGGGCTTGCCGGTGGGACAGGTGGGCTGCCGGCCCCACCTCTCATCATCCTGCAGGCTGACTCCAACAGAGAGCGTGAAATCTCACATGGCCTCCTGGGTCTGGTACAGGTTACCAAAGTCACACTGTATCAGCCAAAGCAAGTCACAGGCCAGCCCAGATCCAAGGGGTGGAAAAGCAGTCTCCAGTCCTGATGGGGGAGGGTCAAAGTCATCTTGTAAGGGGCAGGATTCAGGAAGGAAGGAGACTGGACCTTCTAAATTGCTTTATAACAAACGTGTTTCTCTGTCAGTAGCTGCGTTGAGGTGTAATTGACATGCGGTAAAACACACATGCTCAAAGCACAGAATTTGATGAGTTTTGACACTTGCACACACACATAAAACCATCAAACCATTGATATCGTGAACAGAGCCCTCTTGTTGTCCACCTGAGAAAAGCCACCTCAATGCCTCTGCACGTGTAAACAGTAGGCGCCCCAACCGTTCTCCCAAAGCACCTGCCACGGCAGCGTGCACTGGGGAAGGGAAGGATCAGACCACTGGTGCTGGGTGTGGCATTCACAGTACCAAAGCATCCCCATGTCCCGTGGCCACACCACAGGAGCAGGAGTCGGGGGTCCCGGTCTCAGTGTGCCCTGTGCAGCTGCAGCCCTGCCCGGGGGCAGAGCTGGGATGGACGCACCATGTCCATGGGTAGCACAGCTCCCTACGTGAAGATTTCATTCTCCCCCAGTTTACTTATAAACAAATAAAAATGCGGCTCTGTTGGTTGGTTGGTTGGTGTTTGCTTATTTTGGAATGTGATGTCTACATTTACATAGAAGTGAAAAGAGGCAAGACCGACCGAGAGGACTGTGAATACAGGGCTCATGGTGGGGACTCCCTGCTGTCCTGACCTGGCCACCCTCTGCCTCCCGGGCAGGGGTCTCGTGGCTGGTGTGTTCATACAAGGACTTTGAACGGGATTAATTTAAACAAAATAATGGCTCTAGTTTCCTGGATTATTTCATAATCCTTTACCAGAAAAAGTTTTTTGGATTCAGAACAAGTTATCGACCAGATCCATTAGTGTATTAGTGAGAAGTTTATATACATAGTTGAAAGAGAGAGAGGGAGAGAGAAAGAGTCTTTAGCTAATGGCTTATTTACTATGAGGCCTAAATCTGATGAAAATTTATGCGGATTTCAGAATCCCGGTCTTCTTCGTAAATGAAGTTTTCTACCGAGATATGGAGTCTACAAGTGCTTACGGAAACTACGGCAGTGCTCGAGGTACTTCACTTAAAATCAGGCGATATTCATGAGTGATTCCTTTACTTTCTGTATTGTTGTTTTTAGAAGGCATTTACTTGTATCTTAGGCTGCTCAGGATGCTGTAGCAAAATACCGTAGACGGGGCTTAAACAGCAAACGTGTGTTTCTCTCAGTTGGAGGCTGGAAGTGGAGGTCATGATGCCAGCCTAGTGGGTTCCAACGAGGCCTCTCCTCCTGGCTGGTGGACGGCCGTCTTCTCGCTGTGTCCTCACATGGTGGGGTCGGGGGCGAGCTGTATGGTGTCCGTTCTTGTGAGGACATTAACACCACGAGGTCTCGAACCTCATCATCTCCTCTGAATCAAATCACCTCCTGAAGGCCCCACCTCCAAATACCATCACGTTGGGGGTTAGGGCTTCAACACGTGAATTGTGGGGGGCACAAACATTTAGTCCATTGCAACTTGTTTTGGTGTGATAATCAGAAAAAAAGAAAGAACATTTTGTGACATAAAGAAAACAAACAAAAACTTTGGAACAAAATGAAACTACTCCTCCGTGTGAAAATAATCTCAGTGATTGTTTCCTCCTCCAGTTTCTGCAGCTTAGTTGAAATGGAGAGGTCACTCACACGGCAGAGGAGCGACTCAAACACTCGATCTGAGGGTCCCCGAAGGCTGCCCCAGGGTGAGCAGGTGGTTTCCACACAAACCCTGGGCATCTAATCTGAGTACTTTGGCTCCCGAGGCTCAGGAGGAAGGCCCGTGAGACCATTCGCTCCTGTTCTACCTTCTGGCGCTGAATCTCAGGGACCCAGAGAGGCCGTGCGGGGTTCAGGAGCCCGTCCAGAGCCACACTGGGTCTGAATCCCCTTTATCTACTCACCACACGTGAGCCTTTGGACAAATTATTTCACTGGACTCATTTCCCCCACCCCCCATTCATTTGGAACAATGGTGTCCAACCACCCACATGGGGCTTCTTAGAGAATTAAAACCCTTGACACATGAAGACACAAACCGTGTCTGTCTCAGAGTAACACCACTGTGTGGTGTTGCTATTACCAGCAGGGACTTTCCGGCGTCCTCAGCAGGAGCCTCCGGTCCCCGCCCGGTCACCTCTAAGCATGTCTCACACTGCTCCCTTTGGTTTTGTCACCTCTCTAGAATTCTGCTCAGCATTTCTGGTCCGTGTCTTGGGACTACTGAGTAAAATCACTCAATCCCCTGCCTAGTTACCTGCCTTCCCATGGGTGAGTCCAGCGAGGGCTCTGGAATCACCAGTGTCCAATGACTCGTTGAACAGGGCTTGGCCTTGGTCCATCACCGTCCTGGGAGCCTCGGCTTTCTCATCCTGAAACAAATGAGAACGACACGTACAGCCGATCGCACAGAACGTGTTAGCGTTAGACACACGTGAGTGCTTAGAATACTGCCTCGGAGCAAGCACTGACTTGATGCGGTCACGCTACATGCTGCTGGACGAAGAGGACGATGGTGGTGACGCTGGCGAGGACTGTGATGAGGATGGTGGTGGTGAGGAGGGTGAACACGGCGAGGACGAGGCCTCTCCCCGGGCTCAGCACCTCCTTCCCAGGGCACGCTGGGCAAAGCGCTCCCTCCGAGGCACTGCTGTCTCTCCCGGGCTTGCCCTCTGCTCGGCTGCTCTGCAATCTTCTCACAGACAGTCTTAGCAACAGTTCTGACTTTCCCTGCTTATGTTCTTTGTCCTCGGGTCTGCGATTGGCACCACTTTGGCACTACGCTTCCCCTATGACATTTCCAGAACGAGAGAGGGACGCCACACACATGTGAAAAGCCCCCACGAGCCGGATCCCCTTCTCCCCTCGTTTGTCCTGGGAGTCTGGGCAGAGACCTTCACTTCCTTTGGTTGAGAATTCTTACTAGTTTTTACCCGTCGTCTTCCTTCTTTCTTTCTTTCTTAGTTTCCATCTTGAAAATACACATTTTTTCCGTATAAACTTGCTCCAACAAAACTGTAATTCCTTCTAATGTATGCGATATTTGTTTTTCATGTGAAAATTAACATTTTTCTTAGAAATTTTCCATGCATTGTTTGTGCGTTCTTTTAAACAAGGTTTAGACGTCATCTCACTCCAAGCAGACTGGCTATCATCAAAAACACAGAGAATAACAAATGCTGACGAGGATGTAGGGAAAGGGGACCGTCCTACACTGTTGGTGGGACCGTAAATCAGTGCAGCTGTCACGGAGAACGATATGGATGGTCCTCAAACAACAACAGATAGAGCTGCCATTTGATCCAGAAATCCCACTGCCAGGTGTGCACCCAAAGGAATGGAAGTCAGCACGTCGAAGGGACACCTGCACCCCATGTTCATCACAGATCTACAAATAATAGCAAGAGTTGAAACGAACCTAAATGCTCATCGACACGTGCCTGGATAAGGAAAATGTCGTGTGTATACATATGTGTACGCCATGCAGCACTGCTCTGCCATAAGAAAGAATGAAGTTCTGCCATTCACAGCAACGGGGATGAGCTTGGAGAAAATCGTGTTATGTGAAATAAACCAGGCCCAGAAAGAGAAATACCACATGTTCTCACTCGTAAGTGGGAGCTGAAAGAAAGAAAGAATCACAATAACACTGAACTTTCAAAAAAAGAAAAAAAAAAGAACAAAACTGTGGTGGTTATTAGAGGCAGGAAAGGGGGAAGGAGACGGGAGACAGGGACTAGCAAGAAATTAGTTAAGGGTCACAGAGACTGATTATGTTTTGTAAACATGAGTGTACTAATTATCCTGATTTGATCACCACATATTGTACACATGTATTGATATTCAATTCTGCACCTCACAAATATATAACCAATTATCTTTCAATACAAAAAAAGAAGTTAAAAAAATGAGGAGGACTGGAAAGAGCCCGTCATCCGTCACCAGGAAAACTGTCACGTCTGTGCACATTCCTTCTATCACACGTCGTCCATCTCTACGTATTTCTTTCATCCAATCGGTTTTACTTTCCTTTTTTGTTCTTGGCTCCGCCGTCTCTCTTCCAGCCCACCCTCCACGCAGTGGTCAGTCCTCTGTCTACAAACCCAGCCGTTCCAAACCTGCCCTGCCCAGGCCTCCTGCTGCCTCCCATGCCCGAGACAGGTCCCCTGCCCTGCATCTGCGTGTCCTTGTCTTGCTGTCACCACAGCAGGGCAGCCCTTTGCATCCCACCCCAGCCCACAGCGGGTCTCCAGTGCATTCGGCCCTCGTGAGAATGTGGCCTCCTGTGTCCCAAGAACTCTGAGGAGACAGTGGGATGTATCCACTGAGCTGCACTGCCCTCAGCACCCTGCCTGTGTGCACAAAGGGGCAGTCTTCTCAGAGCTGGTGCCAGCCCACAGCACATATGCCACACGCAGCACATGCACACACAGCACACACACACAGCACATGCACACAGCACACACACACAGCACACACACACACAGCACACACAGCACATGCACACACAGCACACACACACACAGTACACAGCACACACACACAGCACACACAGTACACAGCACACACAGCACATGCACACAGCACACACAGCACACGCACACACAGCACACGCACACACACACAGCACACACAGCACACGCACACACAGCACATGCACAGCACACGCACATGCACACACACACAGCACCCGCACATCACACACACCACATGTCATACAGAATGGCTTCAGGACCTTGAGATAAGAAAACATTCTTAGGTCAATTTGAAGAAAGCATAAGTCATAACAATGACTGATAAATATGACTCCACCACTCTTAAAATCACAAATAACAACATAAATAAACTCCGAGGACAAGCCAGACTGGGAGAAGATGTTTATAACCCATAAAACCAACAAAGAATCAGGAGCCACGATGTACAAAGACCCCTCTCACATAAACTTGAAAATGACACAGACCACTGAGAAAAGAAGGGGCTGGGGCGTTCACACGGGCTGTCGTGGTGACAACCAGAAGACTCTGCTCTGACCAGCTCAGCTACATCATAGTGCCTCGGGAGATCTGGGATAAGTCGGCAATCACAGCCACCTGTCCTGGAAAACACGATCATAAAAGACCATTTTATTATTTTTATTATATTTTATTTTATTTTTAAACCATTTTATTTAGCAGCAGACATAATGGCACCAGAAAGCCATAAAATCAGCTAGAATACTTCTGATTTCTCTTACCCTAGATCCCTGCGTGTAGGATGTAGCCTAGTAACAGTCCCAAGTCTATACGTCATGCACAACAATAGAAACCTGATGAAGTAATTAGGCAGGGACGTCTTTCTCTCTCTCTCCTGCTGGCCCTCTTGGGAGCATGTTCACTGGCTGAGCTGATCTGTGTGTCTCCTGGTCACAGTCATCATATTGGCTCAACAAATCCTTGCTGTATGAATTTGTTCCCAGTTTCTTTTCTGATCAGCACTGGGAAGCATCAGAGTTCAGGAAAAGGTGGCACCGTGAAGGTCCCCAGCTGCCGTGCCATCACCTTGGCAGGGACAACAGCCTAGAGCTGAGAGCCAATGTGCACCTGCAGGACGGGTGCTCTGCTGCTCTGAGGTGTTCATTCGTGGGGAGACTGGAAAGGAACTTACAAAAATGAGCATCGGTGTAACCCCAGGAGGTTACAAATGTGAATACACACAATGAAGAATCACAATCACAATATCGGTGTTTTAATAGATGAGGTATTAATACTATGAAGAGATATAGCTACATGCTCTTTTAATTTAAGTCATTTATAGCATGTAAGAAAAATTGTTGTACTAGAGATGTTGAAATTTTTTAAGCAATTTGACAAAGGTTTTAACCTAGTAATTTCACATTTTATTCATGAAATGTATGGCTTAGTTTACAAACTGTGTATTTGCATATTTAGGAAAATCATGCTTGATACAAACATTATGATCATTGAGCATTAACCAAAGCACAAACCATTGAGGTTTTTTCTGCCCAGATTTAAAATCCTGGGAAAAGACTGGAAGAAGAAATGTGACTGTCGACCCTGCTGCCACGTGTGTGAGCAGACGCTTCTGGAAACACTCAGATTTGTCACTGAGAGAAAAGGGAGGGCAGAGAGTGAAGGAAGCCACCACCAGGTTGTCCTCTTTCAGACTATGGGGGCACATCATGAGGTGGGGTTACTGGGGCCAGAACCACCACATCCCACCCCCCAGTGCCCTTCAGCAGTGACCTCATGACCTTCCTATGACACTGGTGTCCGGTCTTGTCTCCTGTTCTTGTTTTGTGGTTGAAAGAGACCTTGTGTGAGAGCTGGGTGCTGTTAGAAAGGCTGGGTTTTGGAAACGGCAGAAACGATTAGGCGGCAACTTCGACTAGGTCTGTGGTGAGATTTCAGATTCCAAGGACGTTGCTGCATCTGGACCCAAGTTCATGGGCACTCTGCTTTGACAGTTTTGAGATGACTGAATAAAATGCAGACTCGTTACATCTGGGCGGCACCCACTCTACGGGGTACATCGTCTTGACATTTGTGTGTGGGACGGAGACAGTGGGGAGCCCCAGCTCTGCCCAGTCCCCAGAGGACCACGTGACAGGTGGGGCTCGCGTCCTACCATACCCCCGGCCATGCCTGGCTCACCTTTGTGAATTTACATCCTATTCTCTCTCAAGTCACAGAAGGAAACATCAGGACACTGGCAGATGCATTTAAATCATTGTTTATTGATGCTTCAGGGGGCTCTTTCTTGGCATAAGTTAATGCCCATTTAATTGGATCACAGACTAGAAAAACACTGCTGCCTCACCCAAAGACTTCAACTGTAAATTTAGGCATTGCCAATATTTATGATTTCCAGGTAGAA
>NW_007735742.1:2488-5419 GCF_000696425.1 Galeopterus variegatus | reverse complement strand
CGTTACATCTGGGCGGCACCCACTCTACGGGGTACATCGTCTTGACATTTGTGTGTGGGACGGAGACAGTGGGGAGCCCCAGCTCTGCCCAGTCCCCAGAGGACCACGTGACAGGTGGGGCTCGCGTCCTACCATACCCCCGGCCATGCCTGGCTCACCTTTGTGAATTTACATCCTATTCTCTCTCAAGTCACAGAAGGAAACATCAGGACACTGGCAGATGCATTTAAATCATTGTTTATTGATGCTTCAGGGGGCTCTTTCTTGGCATAAGTTAATGCCCATTTAATTGGATCACAGACTAGAAAAACACTGCTGCCTCACCCAAAGACTTCAACTGTAAATTTAGGCATTGCCAATATTTATGATTTCCAGGTAGAACAAACACATATTTGGCAGAATGTGTCCCTTGAAAAGGATAAATCAATCATCCAAGACACTTGCTTTCCCTTTGGTGTCCTGCAGCTGACTTAGTGAGCTCTTCCCCTTGGCGTTTAGTCCTGATACTTGGGCAATGAGCGCACTAATGGGCAGGGAGACGGCAGGTGAAGAGCAGAGAACCCCTGAAGTGCAACGCCGTGGGTGGCCTGTGCAAAACGCCTTGCAAAAGCTCACGGGAAAACCCGCGGCATATGATTTTCAACATCTGCATAGTTTGTGTTTCTGAAACGCGTTCTGTACACTTTTGCAAAGCTAGCTCATTTTGTGACTTCAGCTCATTTTATTAAAAAACAAGTGAAAAACCTATGTCTAAAGGTCTTCTGCTGGGGACGTGAAGAGATCTGAGCACTGAGAAAAATGAGTAATATGAAAATAATGCTCAAGTCTGTGAATTCCAGGGGACGTGAGAAGCCTTGACCATTCATTCCCAAGGAGCAGAGACTTTTGGAGGTGAGCAGTGACCAAGCTTTAGGTAAAAGTAGGTGGGGAGTGTCGCCAGCCACAGACGGAGATAATTTACTGGCTCAAGAGAAGGAGGCCAGGACAGCTATTGGTGGCAGTGTGGACGGAGGGCATGGACTGAGGCCCAGAGGCCACAACTGGCAAGATGTTTTGTTTGGGCTACAGTTCTTCCCAGCCAGACCCCCACGCTGACCAAGGAAGGGCATGGCAGGAGAAGCTGGAAGGGCTCGACACCCTCGCGCCTTCCTGCGGCCCCCAGGCCACGGCTCTGAGGCTCTGGTGCAAATGACCCAGACCCCTCCCCAGCTCCAGGCTCCTCAGCACACTGAGGGGTGGACCCCAGGGGGTGGGCTTGGTCCACCCAGCAGGTGTCTCCGTCTTCCAGATACCAAAGCACAATTGCAGATTGACTGAGTAGCAGGAGAAATGTGAATGACATTAATATTTATTGCTCTACTCAATACTTGTGTTTTATAGTTAAAATAAAACACAATAAAGTTTACAATAAAAATTCATAAGACATCTGAAGTATCAAGAAAAGGAAAGAAAATTAATGGGCAAAACATACAATGATGGAGATATTAGGAACCATCAGAGAAGGACTTTTACAAACATACTATAAATATTCGAGGTTTACATGAAAAGATGTGTAATAAGTGAAGAAATGAAGGATCAGGTAGAAAAATGAAAACAATTAAAACTAACCACACAGAAGCCTTGGAACTAGAAAATATGATTTCTATATTTAAAAATAAATATATATATAGGATAGGCTTAATAACAGGGCAAATCCTGCAGAAGAAAAAATTTAAAAACTTGAAGGTCCATAGAAATAATGTGAAATAAAACACAAACAGATAAAAGACCGTAAACAATTCAATAGAGCATTGGAAGCCTGAGGAAGCCCATCAGAAGATTTAACGAATGTGAAACTGGAGGGCTGGAAGGAAATAGGAGAGAAAAATAAACAGGAAATATTTAAAAGAATAATGGTGAAAGGTTTTACAAGTTTAACAAATAATATCAATCCAACAGGCCAGGAAGCCAGAAATTGCTTATTAATTACCCTAACATAAGCCTCTCTTTAACTGCAGAGGACTAAGATTGCTTTGTAAAATAGTTTAAGGCACTGCTAAAAAAGTAAACCTAACAAAGGGTACAGGAAGATTACAGAATACATGGTCAATTAAAAAATTGTATTTCTATTCTATGTAATAGTGATAAACATTTGGTAGATTAAATTTTAAAATCAACAATTTAAAATAGCATCAGAAACATAAAACACATAGGAATAAATGTAAAGAAAGATGTCTGAGTTCCTTACCATGATAACTACAAAGTATTTCTGAGATAAATTAAAGATATAAATCAAAAGAAAGAGATCAAAAGCTCAGCAATTCTTTTTGTGTAAACTAGCAAGGAAGGAAAGAGATGGGAGGACTAATGTTACCTAATTTAAAAGCTTGTAAAACTCCAAAGATTCAGACAATATGATATCAGCATAAGGACAGGCACTATACAGATCAGTGGACAGATTTCAGAATCCAAAACCAGCTCTACTGGCCAATATGGTTAATTGTTTTTTGAGCAAAAAGCTGACACAATTCAAAGGGGGAAAAGTAGTGTTTTCCATAAATGGTGCTTGAAAAACTGAAGATCCACATGGCAAAAAAAAAAAAAAGAACCTGACTTCTGTTTAAGGAATGCATAGGAATGAGCTGGAGATGCAGTGGAGATCTAAATGCAAAAGCTGGCCCTGTAAGGGTCCTGGGAGAAAACTTGAGACTATTTCTGCAAAATGTAGACAGACAAAATGTCTTAGAATGTGGAAAAAAAAAAAGCACAAAGCATAAAATGAAAATGTTTGATGAACTTGACTTTATCAAAATTAATTATTTGAGCCCATTTAAAAAAAAAAACACTTTTAAGGAGATAAAGAGGAAGCCAGACACTGGGGGAGATGTCACATTACATATGTCAAAAAGAACTAATATACGGAATGTATAAAGAGCCCAAAAAAATCAGTAG
>NW_007735742.1:0-1938 GCF_000696425.1 Galeopterus variegatus | reverse complement strand
ATTACATATGTCAAAAAGAACTAATATACGGAATGTATAAAGAGCCCAAAAAAATCAGTAGTAAAAGCACAGACAACCAAATAAAAAGGACAAGGGACTTGGACAGACACACACAGGATACACATGAAAGAGGAAATTCAGATGGATGACAAAACTGAGCGGGGCTCTCACGTGATTGTTCGCCAGGTGAACGTAGATTAACACCACAATGCAGCACCATCATGTGCCCATTAGGACGGCCAATACTGGGGGAAAATGACAACCCCGAAATGTTGAGGAGGAAGAGGAGCATCTGGAATCCCCACACATGGCTGGTCAGAGCATGAACAGGTACAACCACTGGGAAAACCAGCATTTTCTTAGAAAATAAAACACTACCGTATGAGCCACCTGTTTTATCCTTAAGTATTTGTAAAAATAATGAAAGCAACAGTCCACAAAAAGTCTTTAAGTTGCTCTTCATTTCAGCTTTATTCGTCATGGAAAAAATATGTAGAAACCCAATTATCTAATGATAGGAAGACGGATGAACAAATAGCAGAATATTCATGCAAAGGAATACCACCAAGTTAAAAAAAAGTGGGTCTCCTGAGGGGCAGGGAGAGTCCCAGGTGTGGGCAGTATTCCGTCTTTGATGGGAGCGCTGTTTACACGGCTGTAGACTTTGTCAAAACTCCTGGAACTGAACACTCACACTTCAATACAAATATTTTAAAAAAGTCTAATTCCTTTCTTAATATGATTTTAAAACTTAAATGTCCTTTCCCCCCCACAAAGTAAAAAGGGAAAAGCAATTTTTTCAGTGTATTTTTTATATCACAAATGGAAATAGATAAGGAACATTATGATCTCAGACTGTGTGGCACTCTGACAAATGTCTGTGAAAACTAATATAAATTATTTTATTCAATGTGCAATGGGACTTAGAGATGAAATATACGATATGCATCAAATTAGTTCTTATGATTGTAATAGCTCTTTTGGCCAGGTTCCACCTACTACAGAATTGGAAATAGCTGAACAGGATTTTATCATGTAATGATTGAAAAATTTATTGTTATGAGTCTTTTTAATGACATACTGGGATAAACTTTCTCAAGCAAATAGAAAACAAGTGCGTGAGAAGAATGCCTGGGAATCTATTATTACTTTACATTCCTGCTTTATTCACTTTCTGTTACTGTTACATTATGTGAACCACAGGATGGGAGGGACCCTGTCTATATGTTTTGAGCTTCAGAAACATCAGTAATTATTTTTTAATATAATAAAAGCCTTATTTCAGATCATATTCCATGTGCTTAATAAGGAAAAATGTCCCTGAACTCAAATGTTCCCCATAATTGACATTAGTGAACTTGCAGAATTATTTAGATTTCAACAATGTTGAAGCAGAACCTTAGTTCACATCCTTTTGCTTAATGGTAGTAAAATAAGGTGTGTAGACATTTTATTTATTTATTTATTTATTTATTTTTATTTTTATTTTGTCAATATACAATGTAGTTATTGTGTCCCATCACCAANTAGTGTTTTCCATAAATGGTGCTTGAAAAACTGAAGATCCACATGGCAAAAAAAAAAAAAAAAAAGAACCTGACTTCTGTTTAAGGAATGCATAGTAATGAGCTGGAGATGCAGTGGAGATCTAAATGCAAAAGCTGGCCCTGTAAGGGTCCTGGGAGAAAACTTGGGACTATTTCTGCAAAATGTAGACAGACAAAATGTCTTAGAATGTGGAAAAAAAAAAGCACAAAGCATAAAATGAAAATGTTTGATGAACTTGACTTTATCAAAATTAATTATTTGAGCCCATTTGAAAAAAAAAACACTTTTAAGGAGATAAAGAGGAAGCCAGACACTGGGGGAGATGTCATATTACATATGTCAAAAAGAACTAATATACGGAATGTATAAAGAGCCCAAAAAAATCAGTAG
>NW_007735741.1:107025-108575 GCF_000696425.1 Galeopterus variegatus | reverse complement strand
GGTTGCTCAAAAGAGGGGACACAGACCAAGCACCATCAGAGCAAAGCAACTGTTCCTCCTGTCTCCATTGTCTCCCTGATCTGGTCTGGGGCTTTGAAGACTGCCACCCACAAGCAAACCCTGGAAGGAAAGGGGCTTCCTAGGATGGGACAGGCTTTTCTCCACCATCTCTGCAACACTCTTTTCCACTACATTTTTAATTAGTTTATGGCCAACTTTCATAACCATCATAACTCACTCACATGAAAACACACCAGCTCACAGCCCATGAGAACAGAAGCCAGGATGGCGGTGGGCCCCTACCATTCTGGTTGCTGTGGGGGTCAGTAGAGAGAAGACAACTTTTTAAACTGAGCCTACCTTTTTAATTTCCAAAGGAATTCTTTGAGAAGCATTGTATTTGCTTGAAAACAGAATGAACTAGGAAGCAAATGGCACGGTGTCTAGGGATGGGCAGGAGGAGAGACTGAATCCTCCAAAGCAAAGGGGAGAAGGGGGATGGAGTTACAGTGCCCTTGAGCCCAGGTGGTCACTCACATGGCTCCACTTTTACATTTGTTGGATTCAAAGAGATCATTTTCTCCTCCGTTTCCCCTTTGCGTTGCCAAGCTCATTTTGTGAGCTGTCCATGTGGCCATCTTGACTTTTCCGGAGATTTTCTGTCACATTCTTTCTTGCTTAACTTTTTCATTGAGCTTTGATCTCTTCCATCTTTTGTTCCTTCTTTCCCAGCATCTCTTTGGCTTCTTTCTCTTTCCTTTTTATTTTTAGCAACAAGTGTCCTGGTCTGTCCACACAGTTTACGAGTGCAGAATCATCCTTCTTTAACCATATTTGCATTACCAATTGCTTCACATGTTTTTTTTTTGCCTGCCAAATTACATCTGGGGCCCCTTCCCTGCCCTGATTCAGGAGCAACCTAGGCACTCTGTCCTCAGCTTCAAAAGACTTTCATGCTCCTTGGTGCTCTCTCAGCATCATCTTGAGTCTTGTTGGGATGCACTAGGAGGGGTAACTGTTGAGCTTTTTTTGTTTCCTTATCTGCCCCTGAAGAACTTCAAAAGGGTTCAGATGAATGTAGAGAAAACCATGAGGAGTCTGTCTACCTTCTCATTTTTGGACTTGAGGCTCAATCTCTCTTCTTTGTTTCACATTATGAAGGTGGTAAGTGTTTCCTTCTGGGCTCTGTCTGCCACCATCTGTCCTCTGCCGTGTTTCTGTGGTCACTAATGTGCACCTGTGGGCTGCATTGGCAGGTGGGAGGAATCCACGTGAAGTCAAAGCCAAAATAAACAATTGCTTGCACCTGGCCCACAAATCATGATGATGGCCATCCACCTGTTCACTTGTCCCTGGCCCAGCAGGAAAAACCTGAGCCTCAGTGGACACTGGGATCTTCCCCCTAAATTTGTGTATTTGTGTCTCTCCTCCAAGAATGAGTGATTCCAGCCAGGTGGCTCTTCTCCAGTGCAAGGGTAGATGAGAGAAAGTAGTCCAGTTCTGCCTGATCCAGGTGAATGTTACTCCTTAAGATGGTCTCCATGGTCTCC
>NW_007735741.1:103588-106025 GCF_000696425.1 Galeopterus variegatus | reverse complement strand
GTAGTCCAGTTCTGCCTGATCCAGGTGAATGTTACTCCTTAAGATGGTCTCCATGGTCTCCCCAACCCCTGCCCTGTATTTCCCTCTAAAAATGAGTCTTCTCCCTCATGAAACATATTCTGTGTTTAGCTGACCCTACTTATGCTTTCAGAAGAAAAACATACTCTTGCACCTATGGAGAGGTGACAATGGAGAACGGTCTGTATTTACTTTATTGGACCCATTGTTTTTGTTCACCACTAGGAAAATGTGCTTAGAAAGAAAAAGTGCTGTGTAATAAAGGAGAGATAAAAGAGAAACTAAGGAGTTGCTTGTAGTGCAGAATAATAACAGCTAATATGAAACTTACAAATGCTTATATACCAAACACTTCGCTTAAGCTAGTAAGAGTAAGAGTATTAGCAGGGAGTCTACTCGGCTCCACACTACTTCTCATTGTTAACTATTATTATTATCTAAGTAATTCTTCATGATGAGTAGTTACTATCATTCCTATTTTAATAAGGAGAAAATAAGGCCAGAGTACTTAAGTCCCACATCCACAGCTCCTAAGGGTCAGAGATGGAATTTGAAATGTGTCTTCCTTATCTTACAACCCCATGCTGGCAATTTCCATGTTGGCATGCCACCGATTCACTTCCTTAATGAATAATACTATTAACTATGCATAATGCTCAAAACCCTTTCTAACAATAACAAACAGAATTGTAATATAAACAGTAAATAGAATAATAAATTTCCATTTTTAATTCATACTCTGTAATTTTTCATATTATCCCTAGAGACCACTAGATGCAGATTGTACATTTAGAAATTCTGCAGTGAGCCATTTCTTCCTTCCCCAGACTCCTCTGATGCACAATTAGTATGGTTGGGGGATCCCAGTGAAAGGGACATGTATGGCTTAATCTTCCTGCACTTACAAAAGATGCAAATTGTTTTCTGCTGTGATGAGGTTAATTTTTTTAAATTTGAGAATGTCCAATTGAGTTGTCAGAGACAACTTCTCAGGATTAGTATTATTCTACCCTCGATTCGAATTATTTTTATATTAACTAGATACATTTAAACAAGCCCACTGTAACTGTGCAAGAAAAACATGTATATTTTAAATGTCGTTAGCACTATTGAAAGACTACATAAGAGGGTAGAGGCAGCCTTGGGAAATCTGCAGAATGAATGAATTTAATCTACAAATAATGCAAAGGAGGACAGTAGAAAACCTAGCCCCTCCTTGACGTCCCCACAGTGGTTTGGGTAGTTTCCTGAGAATACGAGCCAGTGGAGTCTGAATCTCAGATATGGTAATGTCCTTTACCCTCTGTGGGTTGCTTACTAGGTCCCAGAAAATGCTCAGTGATACAGTTGTATTTGGGCCTCAGCTACTCCCACACATGGAATAGTCTTTCTTGTAAAAGCTTCATTGGAATCAAGCCAGCTTGACATAGCTACTAAGGTGCAGAGCGTAGAGGAAGCTGGCAGACCTTCCATGATTGGTTTTCAGTCCTCTTTAAAAGAAATGCTGGAGTGAGTATGAATCACACAGTATGACTTACATTTGTGAAAACTTTATTTTTTGTGTGTTTTTTAGAAGAGTTACTAAGTTAAACATTAATTAGTGGCTTCTAGTTGAAAACCATATATCATTAGACATAAATGAACTGTCTTGTGTTGGTATAAAAATAGCATGGTGATGCCTCATTAACAAGTGATTTCTGGCCAAGTGCCTCATTACTGCGGCACGGAGGACTGGTGGTGCTGGTCCTGGCAGCACGGAGTGTCCACATGAGCAGCATTTCAAGTCCTGCCAGGGCCTCTGCTTTTCTCCTTACTTCTGGCAGTTGACTGCCCATTGGCAGCCTGTACTGTGTTTGCAAATGCAAGCTGCTCCAAAGTTGTTAGAATTAATTTTCCTATGTGAGGTTGATTTGACAGAAACAAATGACATGAGGGAAACCAAAGCAATTTTTCTATTCTTCATGCTCTTTTTTCTTTCTTTTGCTGACACAATGAATAGAATATCTGTGCTATTTACAAAACACTATTACACGATTGGTTTTTTAGCTCTGAAAAGAAATCACATGGGGTTGATGGAAACCAGAACATTATCTAAAAACGGATGCTTCTCTGACTTTAATTACTATTATTGTGTTTGTCTTTCACAGTAGTATGAATGCAGTAGGACTTTGGAGTATTTTTCACAAACAGAAGACTTATATCACCTTTTAAAGGAGATGACAGGCTGTGGATTTGATAAATTGATTGTCACATTGGCACTTGCTTAATAAATGTTAAATTTAATGTGCCAAATGTGTATTTCTGTCTAGTATGTCCAAGGATCTATGCTAGGGAATAAAAGAGTTAGAAAAATGAACCCAGGGGAGTTTCTGCCCTCAAGGGATTTGTGTTTTAATGAAGAGAGAAGAGTTTTTTTTTT
>NW_007735741.1:99840-102603 GCF_000696425.1 Galeopterus variegatus | reverse complement strand
ATAAAAGCATATACAGAGCTCAAAAAATAAGAAAATTATATACAGGGTGGGAAAAATGCTGTGTGAAGTGTGACTAGGAAAGTCTTCACAGGGGAAATCACAGTGGAGATATTTCTTAAAGAATGGGCAGGATATGTGGAGGCAGAGTGGGGTTACTGGGAAGTGCTGATCAAAGGCGTGGGAGTCCAAAACCCCATAAACTGGGCTCAATAAACAATCCATTCAACCTCCTGCAAATCATGTGGGTAAAGGAGAGAAACCTCTGAAAAGGCAAAACAATGCACTGTCATTCCCCACCGCACACCTGTGAGCACTGGTGCCTCATACACCTGCCATGTGCGCTAATCTTCTTAAAAGCTGCTTTCAGAGAGGTCTAGTATTGGAAAGATGGTAAAACGTGCAGATGTGGGAGTGGATGATGATTTGGGTTTTAACCATTCTGTTGTATTGCTGTGGGTAAGCTGTTTATTACCTGTATGTCTCAGAAGTGTATTTATAAAAAGAAGATTTATTCTAGGTCTGCGAGGGCACTTTCTGTGATATATATATATCATATATAAACGTATATATATGTATACGTTTTTTAATATATACATATATATACATTTTTTTCTAGAAACTTACATTAACTTAGTTAATTAGCATGTCATCACCCTAGTTATTTCAGTAATAACTACTTGAAAATTATCTCAAATAGCATGCATCTCAAGTCTATAGTCTCTTCGATGCATCTCATATCTTGAGTCCACATGTCTTCAGTCTTGTGCTCTCTCTGTAGATGCCCTGTTCATCTAGCCACGCCACCGTCACTTCTGTTTAGACTCTTGGCTGCCTTCTGACTCAGCTCTTCGCTTCCTCCTCACCCCTCACGAACCCACTCTCCACACAGTAGCTAATGGGGTTATTTTTATAAGGTAAATCAAATAAGGCTACACCATTCCTTAGTATTCCTGACTGTTTTCTCATTTACAGAAGGGAATATGATCTGGGCATCCATCCTCAGTCCTCTTATGCCTCCTGAGAAAAGCTAACAAGGAGCAATCCCGCCTCTGTCCTTGCTTTACCAAGCCACACAGCCGTGGGTGGCCCTCAGCACAGTGGGTCTCTCCCAGCCCGGTGTTTCCTATGACATCGGAAGAGTTTGGCAAGTGTAGGGGCCACTTAGGACTCCCCTTTGCTTCCTGCTAGGATTTGTCCTCCTGCCACAGCCTTCATCTGTAATAAAGGTAAGATTTCAGACTCATGTACCTTTATTTCATCATATGTTTGATTTTCCCAGAACCATTTGCTGGAACCTTCTAACCCACAATAACCATGTGTGAGATTATCTATGGCTCAATTTCTAATAGTGGCATTTTTGTGTACAAAGGTTAGCCAATTCCTACATTTTATATTATTACATTTTTGAAAGGAAATACATTTGTTTTCTTTTCTGGATAACTGCATCAATTTATCATCTATCCTCGGAAAGGTTTAAAAAGAAACATATTTTTAAAATCAAAGCATTCTAGCGTTCTATGAGAAAATTGTAATTTTACTGAGAAAATTTTTATTTCCATGTCAAATAAAATCAATCAAGATTTATTGATCATCTTCTATGTGCTTTTATTATATATTAGTTGTTTTGAAAAATCAAAGAAAATTCAAGAACATCCTTGCAGAGGAAAAGCTTATAATCGATTCTAAGAAACAAGATATAAATACACGATAAGTAAAATAACAAAATACTTCAACATTCATTTTAAAACTCATTGTCTAATGAATTCCTTTGACATTAATTGTCTTAGCAGTTTATATGGAGTAGCCCTGGAAGACTTTATGAAAGATAGAGACTTTGAACTGGATTTTGAGGGGCAGAATTTAAAGAGACAGAGAGAAGGCAGAAAAGCCTCCTAGGCATGGGACGTGGCCTGTACACAGGTGGAGTGAGAAAGACTGAGGTTGGGCAGAAAGTAAATCCTGCTGGGATGGTTTCACATGGTCAGTATTTCAAGGAAAGGGCAGAAGGTGGACTTATTTGCTTTTTTGTCTAGAGAACTAGAAGTAAACATGAAAACTCAATGTAACAACTTTCTGGGCTGGATCTGACATTGGTTAGTCTTGTGGCAGATACAAAGTTTTAGTCTGAATCTCTTCACCTGGTACTGTGTATATAACACCTATCTTCCACTCCCCCTACAAAGAGTGTTTGTGACCATAACATACAACAATGCCTGTGGAAGGTGCTTTAACATCCAAAGAGTATCAGCTAATGTAAATTATCTCTCATTTAGAAACTGCAACACCAATAATACTTAATTGGTATAATTTCATGTTTGAATCAGTGCTGGGTAAATCTGAGTGGATTTCTCTCTATGGGCAGAAAAGTTACAGGAGCCTATTATAATATTCAGTAATGCCTAACAGAATGCAAACATCTTTTCCAATCTGACAATGTGGACTCACAAGTGCTAAGTGTCTTATTGCAAGAATCGAAGATGAGGAAATGTAATTCTGTGGGTGAAATATTCTCATTGGCAAAGTGTGAAGCCAGTTGGAAGACTCATGATTACATGTTGATTCATTCTATCATGTGTGCAAAGTGAAAGGGAACAGACAGTTAACATCACCTGAAATGCCTCTCCTCGTCCACCAAATAACACATCTCTTACTGGGGGGAGAATATGAAATAATTTCTTCCACTGTAGGGATTCTAAAAGTGCTTTTCTAGAATTTTTAATGAATTTAAAGAAGGGTGGGCTTATGTGCTTGCTTCTTCTTTGG
>NW_007735741.1:94734-99815 GCF_000696425.1 Galeopterus variegatus | reverse complement strand
TTTTCTAGAATTTTTAATGAATTTAAAGAAGGGTGGGCTTATGTGCTTGCTTCTTCTTTGGGGCTTCAGAAGCATAGAATTGAATTGGTCATACTCTTCGGTTCACAACTGTGACCAGTGTCCATTCAAAGACCATGACTTGTTTTGTTATTTGATTTTTCATTTTGAAAATTGCCATTTGGTTCCTTACATCTTCCATTTCTTTGCTGAGGCTTTGTGTTTCTTCATTTGTTTCAATCACGTTTGCAATTGCTCCTTGAAACTTTTTTATGATGGCTGCTTTAAAATTTCTGTCAGATCATTCTGGCACCTCTATTCTCAATGTTGGCATCCACCAATTGTCTTTTCCACTCACTGTGTGAGCTGTCTGCTTCTTGGTGGGATGAGTGGTTTTCTACTGATAGCTGGACATTTTGGTATTGTGTTGTGGACTCTGAGTCTCATTTGTCTCATTTGAACCTTCCGTTTTAGCTAGCTTCTTTTGACACTGCTCTGGCAGGGGATGTGGTTACTGCCTGGTTACTTGACAGGTGGGGTGGAAAGCCCAGGTAGGGGAAGGGGAAGGGTAGCAATTGTTTTTGCACGTGTGGCTGGAGTAGAGATGTTTTTATCTGAAAGCTCTGTCTTATTAAGCTGCTGCTTTCTTCTGCTGTTTTTTGTTTGTTTGTTTGCTTTTGTTTTGTTTTTGTGCCTTTGGCATTTCCAGGATGCTGACTTCTGCTCTGAATCTGAAAAAACCAAGGGAAGTCACCTCTGTGTTATTCTTGGGTTTTGAGATCTCCAGCCAGTCTACCTTCTTCTGAGTCTTCTTATTCTTCCTTTAAGCGTAATGTTCAAGGTTGTACTTAGTGGGAGGAATAGAACAATTATGCATATTCCCTCTTCCCAGAAGGGAATTCCCACTCATTTTTTTTTTTTAATTTTACTTTTACATTGTGTTTCTATCTCTTAAGAATCCAGGTCCCTAAGAGTGTTATGGCTAAAGGACCAGGAATACCCAAATTGTGCCTCAGTCTAGTTGCTGCTTCAAGATGTATGTTTCTTGTTGAAGTTTGACACACAAAACATAAAAAGCAAAGAACACCACTAATTTGATGCTGGGCTTAGGCCCCATAACCATAGTAACTGTGTAATTTTTATTATCCAAACTAGGATATCTAAGCTGAGAGTAAAATAAAGTGCTAAAATAATTAAAATTATATAATTTGAAGTATTTATTTAAACATGAAAAATATGTATTTATGTACATTAGAGCAAAATAAAAAATTCTTTATAGTAGAATCTGAATATTAAACACAAGTAGAATTAAATTTACATGCAAGTATTCACTTTACTTAAAAACTTCTGGGCTGAATCTACACTAATACAATATCATTAGTATCTTAATATAATTATTTATCAATTTTAAATATATTTTAAAATATATTCATTTCTATGTTAGATATTATGGTTACAAAATTTTGACAGTTCCACACTTTCAATTGGCTATAATTAAAAAAAAAAACCCTCACTCTGTAGGTGCCAAGGTACCAAACATACTTAGAGCAAATTTGCTGAAGGAGGACTTTTTCAATTCTGTATTTTTATTATATTAAAATATCGAATATTTGATGACCAAATATTTTTCCTCCATTCAAAGTACCTATTTTGCCGTTGGTCTTTATGAAGAAAAATGCACCAGATAACTTGCCTCTAGTTCATTAAATTTAGGTACTGAAAAATCATAAGGCTTCTCAATGTTACCTCATATATATATATATATGACAAATTTAATTTTTCCATTAACAATGGGAGCTCACTCAAAAATGTCTTTCTATGTTATCATATTCCAAAGCACAATTACAGAATTTCAAAATTAAATCTCATCTTGAGTTGGAGCTCTCATCGTTTAGTTAATTCTTTACTGTCATTGCAGGGATATACTTCATTGTGATTCAGTTTCCATGAAATTTTTTTTTGTATACTATTACTTGAATACTTGACTAAAATTTAACAACTAATTTTAACAAAGTGACAGCTACATTTAGAGGACTTATTTATAAAAATGTTCAAATTTATTGTAGGACTTGTAGATTGATTTACAAAGTAAATTCTTTAAAAGCTCAGACATTTCTAAAATTTGTTTAATGATGGGCAAAGTGAAAAAGCCCAACTACCATGCCAAAGCATTTCTTTTAAATTTTGACATCAACTTTGTCACAGAAATATTGTGGAGCAGTTCCTTGTGTGAGCCTATGTGTCTGTTAAATTTGACAATCACAGCTTCTTTATTAATCACTAGACTATTGCAACTTGTTTGGACATAATTATGAATTGCATGTTCTACAACAATTTCAAGCAAAATTTGAATACATAGGTTGCTATTTTGGCAAGAACACCATTTTTATTGATCTACTGAACTTTACCAAAATTTACATTTTTATTATTATTATAGAAATAATTTTACTTTACCTTTGAATTTATAGACCAATCTTGAACAGCATTCATAAAAATACCAGATAATTCACTTAATAAACATTCTAAATCCAAGCCTTTGATACCCCTGAATATTCCAAACCAAGGAAAAGAAAGGTAAAGCACCCAGGCTCTGACAAAGTCATCTAAAGACATGGAAGCAGGAAGAAGTAAAGTCTCACACCCAACAGCCCTGTCAAAGCAGGAAATGACCAATAAGCATCCTGCCTTGACACAATCTCCTCTTGGAGTGAAGTCAAAGCAGGGCAGGACTCAGGACAAGACTGGGCCATTCTAACTCCCTCTGTATTACAGGTGGCTATCTTAAAGGTGTATGACACATGAATTTGTATATTTCTAATAGATATCATCAAAAATCAAATTATAACTACTCCCATATCCCTCTATATAACATAAAAACTAACATCTTTTTTTTATTCTTTATACAATTCCTATGCTTGTAGTGTAAATTGGGATTTAGGGTCTAAGTTATCAAAAATCAAATTATAACTACTCCCATATCCCTCTATATAACATAAAACCTAACATCTTTTTTTATTCTTTATACAATTCCTATGCTTGTAGTGTAAATTGGGATTTAGGGTCTAAGTTATAACAATTATATTATTATGCTTACTCTTCTCTCCTTTTGGTGAGTATATTTAGATACGTTTTGTTTTATAACCATAGTTACAATATTTATTTCTATTAGCCCAACTCTGAGTTACTTTTGAGTTTACAAATATTCTCGTTATGCCAGAATGTTCCTATTTTAAGTTTACTTATACTTTTTTCTAGATTTAGGTTGGCTTTGGGTAATTTCATGGGTGGAATATTTAATGAAACACTTTTGTTCCTTTTCTCGGTCCCCTTGGATCATGAAGAACCGCTTTGTGAATGTCTTAAAGAGACTGACTCCATCTGTGATATTTGACCTTTGAGCTTTTAGCTCCCCACCTCCTTCACTGTCTGCCCCACATCTGAGCAAGCCCATAAGAAACCTGCCTGTTGCCTTCGGCGTTCAAAGCTTGCACATCCCAGCATGTGTGAATTCTTCTCCAGGCCACCCCCACCACTGCAAAGGCCACTCTCTTTCCAATCCACAACTCAAGCTCATGCCTGCCCTGCTGTCCCCAGAGAGTCCAACCATGTGAGCTCTCGACCTTGATGCCCTTCTGAGTCAGGGGGCATCCTCAGTCTGGGTATCAGAACCAATTACATAAAGGTGGGGGAAGTTGACCTTTTGCTCTGTGGGCAACTACAAAATGTTGAATATAGTATTTCTGACTCAGACCTTTCCTATCTCAAAACTCTGCAGCCATAACTGCCCACTGTGATGGCACTAAGACATGTACAAAGTGATACTCCTCCTATCTGGGCATGATGTTGAACCTGGACTGGCCCATGTGACAGTCTCACAAGGTAAAATGGGGCAGGAGTGATGCTGTAGTACTTCTGAGCTTGTTAGGAAACCCATGGAGCTCCTGATGGTTTCCTAAGGGACACATACACTGGGTACCTTTGTAATAATAGCTCTGGGTGCCTTCTGCTGGCTAACACAAAACTGTTGTGTGGCAAGGAGAGAGAGAGAGAGAGACACAGAGAGAGAGAGAAACAGAGAGAGACAGACAGACAGGGAAACAGAACGAGACAGACAGAAAGAGAGAGAGACACACACAGAGAAGGACAGACAGAGAGAGAGAGACAGAGAAAGACAGAGACAGACAGGCAGACAGGGAGAAAAGAGAGAGAAACAGAGAGAGACACACAGACAGAGAGAAACAGAGAGACAGGGAAACAGAGATACAGACAGACAGAGACACAGAATGACCCACAGAGAGAGAGAGGCAGGTGCAGGGAACCTGTCTCTTTGAGTCCCGCAGCCTGGGTCACAGATGTGTGAAGGACCTTCCAGACGACCCCAGGCCCAGCTAGAGCCTGACTGCAATCTCGTGGAGGGACCCCGCTTGAATGCTGGCTGACTGACTCTCTTCAACTCCCACATGGTGAGCAGAATAAGTAACTTTGAGTGTTTTAAGCTGCTTTTTGGGGATTGTTCATTATGTAGCCAATGTAGGTGTAGGTTACTGATACACCTAGTGCTTTGTTTTGCCAAGAAGCTAAAAGCCATTCTCATTTTTATTTCTTTAATTATCTCTTTTCAATAATTTGTCTTTTATTTAGGTATTTCATTCTTCTATTTTTTAAATCTCATTTTTCTTGCATTTCTTGAATTTGGAGATTCTGAAGCTGACCTTCATTCCTGCTTTTCCTTTCTCTGGGGCTGGTTGTGGTCACAACTGTAACATGAGCTGTGAGTTTCTGAATCCCTGTCTCATTCAGCGCCTGCTCCAGTCCCTCTGCACCTCACTCAGCCACTCTGCACCTCCTCAGCCACTCTGCACCCTCAGCCACTCTGCACCTCCTCAGCTACTCTGCACCCTCAGCCACTCTGCACCTCCTCAGCCACTCTGCACCTCCTCAGCTACTCTGCACCTCACTCAGCCACTATGCACCTCACTCAGCCACTATGCACCTCGCTCAGCCACTATGCACCTCCTCAGCTACTCTGCACCTCGCTCAGCCACTCTGCACCTCGCTCAGCCACTCTGCACCTCGCTCAGCCA
>NW_007735741.1:82916-93222 GCF_000696425.1 Galeopterus variegatus | reverse complement strand
CTGCACCTCGCTCAGCCACTCTGCACCTCGCTCAGCCACTCTGCACCTCGCTCAGCCACTCCCTCACATCTGCTGCCACTGTGTAAAATACAGGGCAGATGCTTTTTACCATTTGCTTATTGACCACCTCAGGTAGATTGTGACAATATACTTGGTTCTTCTTGTTTTCTCTCAGTACTCAAAACATTTGACACATTCACTCTCTTCTATGTTTATTTTCTGGCTCCCTCCATTAGAATACAAGGTCCTTAGAGCTAGACTTTGTTTCTGGCGGCCTTTTTATCTGCAGTCCTCAGTACTGCCAGATACATGATACTTCCTCAAGAAATACTTGTTAAATTAAACTTTGTTGAATTAAATTGAATTTTGTTTTTCATTGGATACATGTCTAAGTGTATTCTTTAATCTTTACCCTGCTTTTTCTGTGCTGTTACATTTGTTTTCTGTTAACTGGTTTTTGAGTGAGGAAAAGTGTGTATGGCTGCCCACCACCTGGGTGGGTGAGTTCAGTTCCTCCTCGTTGCCATGTACTTGGCGGCTGGAACTCACTTTCAGATTTAAGGCAGACATCTGTGGATTCATACAGCCCAGAGCCATAGTTTTTCTGATGTCCACCTTTTCCCCTGGTCGTCCTAAACTGGAAGTTGCCTCTTCTGTCTGCTCTGCCGTGAGCTGGCATGTGCTGCTTTAGGCTTTAATGGANAAGTTGCCTCTTCTGTCTGCTCTGCCGTGAGCTGGCATGTGCTGCTTTAGGCTTTAATGGAGTATCTTAAAGAAGGGGAGGGGCAGGTCAACTGAGGGGTGGCATCTCTTCCGCAAGGTGTGGAGATCTTCCCTCCTTGTCAGTGAAAAGCCAGTTTTTCTGGGGTGGGTCACACAGAGGAAGTGGATTAGTACTAGTCTGATTTTGTGTTGCTATAACAGAACACCTGAGTCTGGATGACTGATAAAGAACAGAGGTTTATTTGGCTCACAATTCTGGTGGCTGGAAAGTCCATGATTGGCAGCTGGAAAGTGGAAGCGGATCTGGTGTGCCTAAGAGGTCACATGGTGAGAGAGAAGCAAGAGGGTAAAGCAAGGAAGCCAGGCTCTTTTTAAAAACCCACTATTGTGGGAACAAATCCACAGCTCACCCCCAAGGGATGGCTTTAATCTATTCATAAGAGATCCGCCCCCAGGACTCAAATGCCTCCTAGGATGCCCTCCTGCCATCACTGCCACATCAGAGATCAGATTGTGACTTGGATTTTGGTGAAGACAAACATCCAAACCATGGCAGGAGTTGAGGGTTCATCTTTCAGCCCTGACGTTCTGCTCCAGAGCATTATGCTAGGTTTGATTCNGTTGAGGGTTCATCTTTCAGCCCTGACGTTCTGCTCCAGAGCATTATGCTAGGTTTGATTCGTGGAATTAACTCAATGGACCTGGACAATCAATCATGCATCAATATTGCTGATTTCCAGTAGTATCATAACTGTACATTTGTGTTTTCATGCGCTTTTCATTGGGAAGGCAGGAAAAGATAAATTGACAAAAAATAATTAAGCAATGAAACTTAATGTTCCTACATTGATTTTAAATGTTGATTTAAATTACTGTACCTAAAAGATGACCTAAAATATTCCCCTAATTAAACCATGACGCCATCCCTTACTGTTCTCTATCTATCTATCTATCTATCTATCTATCTATCTATCTATCTATCTATCTATCTATCTATCTATCTATCATCTATCTATCAATCATCTATCTATCTATCTATCATCTATCTATCTATCTATCTATCTGTCATCTTTCCATCTATCTATCCATTTATCCATCTTTCCATCTATCTATCATCTGTCCATCCATCCATCTATCCATCTATCTATCTATCTGTCCATCTATCTGTCCATCTATCTACCTATCTACATTTATCCATATCTATATGTATAGAAGGCATACATATCTGTATCTATCTATCTTTATATAGAGACATGTATATATCAACATCTGTTTACATAGAGATAAAACTTTTTTTTTCTTTTTGCTGTATTTTCCAATTATTTGCATTGAGAGCACACTGTTTCTGTATCAGAAGCGTAGGTAACGCTGGGTTAAGGTACTTCAAGCAGTGCTGTGGGAAGATGTCCTGTGGAGAAGTCTCCAGTCACATATCAGCACTGCCCCCTGCTGTTCTTCCTGGGATACATCCTTTTTGTTGTGCTGCTGGTAAAAAGACAGCCCCCTGCCTTTTTTTACTTCTATAAAAGCAGAAATGTCTACATTTCCTGAGGAACTAGAACCTGAAATCTTTCTTTGAGATTTTTAGCTGCATATTTTATTCGGAGTTGTAGACAGAACAGGGACTTAAAGTCTTTTTATTTTTTTAGATTTTATTAAGTAATATTGAAAATAACTTTGGCTTATATATACATTTTTTTTCTTCTTAATAAAAATTTTCTAAAGAAATTGGTTGCAAGGAGCAACATAATACTGTAGTTAGAAACATGGGATTCAGCAGCAGACACAGCTCATCTGATTCATTGTTAAAGATTTTTGTAGAGATCGAAGGTGGTCAAAAGTGTAAACAACCTGGACAAAATTCATAATTGATAAATCTTAGCTACTGTCATTATTAATGCCTTCAATTACTAGTTTGCCATCATTTTGCCAAGCCAGATGGCTGGTGGTTGGAATTTCTTCAGCAACTAGAAGGTGCCAACTGGAGCACCTCGTATCTTAAATATACATAAGTAAGCAGTATACTATCAGCTATAATCACTAATCAAAATACAGTACATTTTTTAAAATTAACAAATCTACTTGCCCATTTTCATCCTGTGTAACTGTAACCTCCGGGTTCTGAACGTATATTAGAAGAAGTACTAGGGTCCATTATGGAGGAGTAGCTCATGATTTCCTTCTTCTGAAAAGACATCAGGAATGTACATGGACAATGCCAAATCCAGACTGATCCACCCCTGTAATAGCACAGTGCAGGAAATTATTAAGAAAAGCCTCAAGTAATGTCTTTAAGTAGTGTCTCAAGTAATTACCATAATCGATGGAAGCAGTACTGGAAAGTGTCTAAGCTTTGAGTAGACCCTACCGGCTAAGTCCTGGTCTGGCTGAGTGACCACAGACCAGCTGCGTGACCTCTTTGAGATTCCATATTAATAAATTGGAAGTAATAAAATTCGCATCCACTCAGTAGGGCACCGGGAGAACATTATGTGGCTCAAAGTTATAATGCCATCCTGAGCAGAGCCACTGACATTTGTTCTGGGCATTTAGTGTGGCCCTGGTGTATGCACATAGATTGGTTTGCTGTGAAGCTACACATGTAGGGCACTCCCTGCACAATGCTCTCGGGAACTTTGTGTAACTGATGATTTTAGAACCAGAAATTCTATTTGATGAGAAGTTATATATCCTGGGGTCAGGTTGGTTTCCTTCTAGTGAACTCATGTTTCCTTTCTGCTATGGTCTACATACTTTATCATCCCTCATCCATAGGTCCTCAGTACCTGAATTTGTATGGAAACCATGGTCTAAAAAGGGTCAAAACAGGATGCTCTGACCTTTCCTGACCAGTCCACTGGGGACTTGAACATCAGGTCCCTTTAATCTTCCAACTGTATAGGGTTTGGGGGATGTGAGGAAAATGGAGTTAGCGCAGTCAGGCCACCTTGCCTCATATCCAGCTGGGTATGATTCAGCACATCCGTTGTAAACAAGTTGCATGAGAGTAGAGTTAGTATGCATGCATGCCTGTGTATGCCTTGGCTTGTTGCTGCTTGTATGTCCTTCAGTACAGAAGTCAGGGGCTCTGAACTGCTGGTTGGCAGAGCTTGCATCTAAAAATAAAGCATGCTCACTTTGCCGGCAGCTGTTTAGTTTTTCTTTTGGCTACCCAACTCAGGACCTGCACAGGATGGAGTAGAAGGGTCTGTGATCCAGCCCGACAATTGGCATAGCTGTCATCAGGATTCCGAGCAGGTAAGGAAGCCACTAGCCCCTTGGGAAGGGGAGGAAATGTGGCTACCCTCAAGTGTGTGGTATCTGGCATCCGCTTCCCTGTTGACCAGGGTCTGGCTGTTGTTCACTGCACTGTGAGTCAACATAGACCAGGCACTCCATGAAACAGCACAGCTTCGAGATTTGCAGCAGAAAGCAGACTTGTTGGAAACACGGGTACTTGTTCTGGAGGCTGAAGTATAGCAACAGGTCACTCCTGCTTCCAACACTGGGGATGATGATGAACCCAATGGTGAGTTGGCAGAGACCGTGCATACCCTGGCATGACCTGTTGTGCATCAGAAACAGAAGCATGAGCAGCCCATAGGACAAGGTGGGCAACAGGTAGGCAATCCACAAGTGACCCAATTCACTACTTATGTCCTCCACATTCAAGCTGAGTTGTTGGACTTAAGGAAACAGTTCCAGCAGAAACAGGATGCACCCTTAGCTGCTTGGCTTCTGCAGCTGTGGGACCTAGGGGTGGACGGCATGATGTGTTCTGGTGAAGAGATGGAAAAGCTAGCATCAATCATCATCCATCTCTGTGGCAGTGGTTACAGAGCAGCTGCAGATATGCCCAGGGGCAAGACAACCACTCCTTGATGGAATGGGTGAATGCAGCCATCCAGACCATATGGACGAACACGAGAGAACTACCCAAAACTGTGACTAAATGGCAAACATATGCCAAGCTGGTCCAAGTAATTCAGGAGCTGTGGGTGCAACAGGCCATGTTTAATGTGAACACCCATGGCCCAGATGATGAGCGCTTCACAGGCAGCATGAGGGACGCAGTGCTGCAAAATGCTCCATTGATATCCTTTGGGTCACTGGTGGCTATATTAGCCCCATACGTTGGTCATCTCATACATGAAGTGACGACCATGATGGCCAGTCTGGGTGAGGCAGAGGGGAGGAGACAAGCAAAGGGGGTCCGAAAGGTGGTGAAGACTAAATCACCAAGAAATGCTCGGGATTTTACCCTAAAGGAACTGAGCAAGACCAGCTGTATCCAGATGTGGTTTGACTTGCTTATGGCTGGAGTTAAGAGGGAAAAAAACAACCAGCAACCCAATGTGGTCTTGTTTGCCTTGTGGCAACAATTGTGCCCTGAACAGCATTTCACTAAATGTCCAGAAACAGGTGGCAAGGTATGTTCAGTGAATTTGAAGGATTTTATTGCTACTTCCGTGGAGGTGGATGAACTGTTCTCTTTTGGCTAGGGACTAGGCCGAGGTGCTTGTCTTTTGGGGGCAGATGAGGACCAGTGGCCCCATGTTGAACTGGCAATACATTGGTCAGGGATAAATGTATAGCATCGGTGGACACTGGTACAGAATGTAGCTTGATAGCTGGCAGCCCAGATAAGTTTCCAGGGGCCACAGTGACTGCTGATGGTTGTGGAGGACATTCTATTACAGTTGAAGCTGTGCCATTGAGCATTGAATGATTGCCCCCTCGTGTATGTACTATGTATGTATCCCCAGTAGCTGAATACATCTTGGGTATAGATGTACTTTATGGGTTATGCCTGCAAACAATGGTTGAAGAATTCCAGCTATGGATACAGACAGTAAAGTCTGTGTTGCAGGGACATATCAAGAATGATCCATGGGTGTTACCCAAGCCAAGGCATGTGGTCAATGTGAAGCAGCATCACTTGCTGGGAGGACATGTGGAGATAGGTGCCACTATATTGGAGCTAAATGATCCATGGGTGTTACCCAAGCCAAGGCATGTGGTCCATGTGAAGCAGCATCACTTGCTGGGAGGACATGTGGAGATAGGTGCCACTATATTGGAGCTAGAAAAGGTTGGCATCATTTGTCCTGCACAGTCTCTTCAATACCCCAGTATGGCCAGTGAAAAAACCTGATGGCACCTGGAGGATGACTGTGGACTATCGAGAACTAAACAAAGAAGTGCCTCCTTTGCACATGGCTGTGCCTTCAGTTCACGACTTGACAGATCAGCTGATGGCTCAGCTAGGAACTTATCATTATGTACTGGACCCTGCAAATGCCTTTTTTTTCTCTATCTCAATCTTTTCAAGTGTTACCCCAAGGCTACCTGCATAGCCCAACCATCTGTCATGGTTTAGTGGCTGGGGACCTAGCTAGGTGTACTAGGCCCAGCAAGATTACAATGTTTCATTACATAGGTGATGTCTTACTAACTTCTGATTCTCTTGCAGATTTAACCAAGGTGGTTCCAACACTGTGACATCATTTGGAACACTGTGAGTGGGCTGTATATAAGGGTCTTACCCTTTGGATATTTATTTGGAAATATTGAGGGTGGATGGTAGGTCATCAACCCCTGTGGGGACAAGCCATGTGGCAAGAGTTATGGGAATTAGGACAAGAGAAGGAAGTAAGCCTTTTCCATGTCACAGGACATTTCCCCTTAGCCAGTCCAGGCAATGATGAAGCTGATGTGCTGGTTAAGGTAAGGTGGCTGGAGAGAGCTGTAGCAGCTTATGTAGATGGGTAGCTACATTGGAGAATGCAGCATGCTGGCTGCAAGCTCAGGTGGTTGATGTCCTGCCAGGTGCTGCATAAACCCAAGAAAGAATGCCCCTAAAGGGCAGATGTACCTTTGATGGCTTGCCAGGTGCATACAGATAGGCAGAAAACTCGAGAGGAGGATGCTCCTAACATGGTGGCAGGTGGATCTTGTGGGATCACTGTCAAAGTCAGAGAATTTCAGCTATATCTTCACAGCCATTGATCTGACTACTGGCCTTTTGTTTTTATGGTCTAGCAAGGCCTTAGACCAGTATTGTGGCTACAGGCTCCAGAGTCTACTGGACAAAGACATACATTTGTGTGGCCAATGTGTCAACTTGCTGAATATGCACCAAGTTTCCTACCAGGGTGGCTGCAGGATTCCTGTGGAAATCACCCCAGTGATGAATCCTAACTGGACACGTGTATGAGTGGAATTTTTGTGGCTAATAGTTGAAAGGATAGAGTGATGGGGGGTGAGCCTCAATGTGTGTTGAATGTACAATAAGTACAGAGGTTATTTGGATATGAGAGTCAGTCATCCTCACTGAGGGAACATCACGGATGATCTCAGATGTGTAGATTGTACAGCAAAAGACCCTGAAGGGGTGGAGTGTGAGGAAAATGGAGTTAGCCCAGTCAGGTCCTCTCACCTCATATCTGACTGTATATGATTCAGCGCATCCATTGTAAACAAGTTGTGCGAGAGTAGAGTTAGTGTGCATGCATGCCGGTGTACCCCTTGGCTTGTTGCTGCTTGTGTGTACTTCAGTATAGAAGGCAGCAGCTCAGAACCGCTGGTTGGCAGAGCTCACATCTAAAAATAAAGAATGTCCATTTTGCCAGTGGCTGCTGAGTTTTTCTTTCAACTACTGAACTAAGGACCTGCACAGGACAGGGTAGAAGGGTCTGTGATCCAGCCCAACAGAAGGTGTGGATTCCCATCACTCTTGAGGCTCACTCTGCTTTGCAGGCGCCTTGTTGTGTAATTTAAACACCATATAATCTACTTTTTATGATGATTCAGAGGAACTGGTGTTTATCAAGGCACAGATTCTGAATTGTCTCTCTTTGAGGACCATCTGAGGACCTACAGAGCTTGGGGGCAATCTTTGCTTCATTTTCATCAGCCATTCACATGTGAAGGAAGGGCTCCCTCCTCAAATACAGCAGCAGTGCACTGACCCCAAAGCAGCCCAAGGCATCCTGACTTTGGGTGATGTTCTATTTATGCACTTAGTCAGGGCTCAGTCACCTACAAAGACCTAATCAGCTTTTTATCTATGGTGATTGGGATAGAGTTCATGGTAGGAGCTATGTATCTCAGAGCCACAGGATTCTCAGTGTGTTCCTGCAAATCTATCATTTCAGAAAACGTGCTTTTCTTGATTATTTCTAAAGAGTCTGTACCATGTAGCTCTATTTTGGACAGGTTGTGCAGAGCACAACTGATGGTTCATTTATGGAGAGAGAAAATAATTCTCCTAGTTTCCTTGTCTTTTCAATATTCCACAATATTTCCACAGGGAACTTTGAGGGTTGCCTGAAACAGAAAATGTTGATATTTAGGAGAATAAATCCAGGGTAAGAGAGAGGAGAAGGTGGTGTTATAATCTGTTTCAGTTTCTTGTCTCCTTGAAATTCCCTTCACATTAAACATGGATAGAAAGAGTATCTTAATTTTAAAGTAACTATAGATTTTTGCTCCCTCATTTGTAAGTATTCTCCTTCCCTTTTCTATCATTAATATTAAGTTATTGCATGTTTTTATGCCGGAGACCTGCTCCAGTCAAGTTGTGGGTACCCAAAAAGGGAGAGGGNACAATCAAAACAATGCACACCCACAAAATAAACAATAATAGTGAGTAGAACTATTTTACTCATGAGATGGTACCAATAAATGGCTGAAACCCCAAATGATGAGAAAAGAGTTTCCAGCCTGAGCTCCAGAGCAAGTTGTTTCAAATTCCAAGACACAGCATGCAACATAATAGGAGTACACACGCATACACACGACTAAACACATATTCATACACACAAAGACCTTAAAGCTTTCAGTTTGCTCGTGACATAGTATTACAAACTCACTAGTTCATCACACAGGGTTGAATCCAAATCATACTTCAGACCAAACTGGACCTTTTCACCTGGCTAAACTTTGTTTTCTCCAATAGGTAATCCATTAAGTGCTGTAGACAAGACCTTAGGTAAAGCAATTTCCATAGCAGTCTGAATCAGACCTTTTTGGCCATTTTTAATCTTTCAGTTTCAAATGAGTTTTTGATTAAATTCTCAACGATTACACCTAACTATGGCTGAATTGTATAAGAAAAATAAAATGTGCAAGTAATCTTAATTCCTTCTAATGAGGAGTTTCTCTTTTTTCTTATCTTGGCTGGATTGCCATTAACAGTGAGTATCTGTTTCAACACTTGCAGAATTCAGTACAGAGATAGACAAATTTTGCCAAGGCATGTAAGAAATTTTAGGAGTTTCTATTTCTCTAGCCAACAGAAACTCTCTAGCCAACCTCTGTCTCTTGCTTCCTCACTATGTGATCTGCTTGTACCTGCCTGCTGCCTGCTGTTTTTCCACCATGAGTAGAAGCAGCCTGAGGTCCATCCCAGATGCAGCTGTCCCAGAATCGTAAGCCAAATAAACCTCTCTTCTTTATAAATTACCTAGTCTCAGATAATTCTGTTATAGCAACACAAAACTGACTAAAACAGAAAATTGGTACCGAGGAGTGGGGTGTTGCTATACAGATACTTGAAAATGTGGATGCAGTCCCAGTACTGGGTAATGGGCAAAGATTGGAGGAGTTTGGAGGACTTAGAAGAAGAGAAAAAGATGAGGGAAAGTTTCGAATGTCTTAGAGACTTGTGTGGTGGCACACAGAATGCTAATAGAAATGTGGACAGCAAAGGCCATGCAGGTGATGAGGTCTCATGCCGGAGACCAGCTCCAGTCGAGTTGTGGGTACCCAAAAACGGAGAGGGAGGGTCGGCGAAAATAACAAACACAGACAGAGACCTCAATGCATCGATATGCATGTTCTCTCTCTGCCGGCTGTCAGCATGTTGCAGCTGGAGCACAGTAGAGCATGAGACAATGCCTTTTATTTAGATTTTTATCTGCAGGGGGGTTTTGGGGTACTATTTTTATTGTATCAGCAAGCTTAAATCAACAGTCCATAAAGCAGGGAGGAAACTTTTTTTGGAGGTCAGCACGTCTTAGGTGATCAACTCGTGCTTTTTCCTGGAATCAGGTTTATCAGATGTAAATCATCCCTTCATTGTCTTGAAGTTATCTTGTGACTTTTCTCTGTAGGAAACTGTGGTTAAGATCCACCCTGTTAACAGGGTGGGAGCCAAATGTAAAAGAACAGCGGATATTTGATTATCATGCACATTTTAATGTTATGCATTTGCTATGGCCCTGTTATCTTGATCTAAACGTTAAAGTGTCCTTGTGCACAGCACCATCTCTTACAAAACTAGTTACATTTACCTCTTATTTTCTAAGATCTAATTTTGTAGGTAATAATTTTACAGCATATATTTTTATCCCAATACCTGATTTTTAATGATTTATTAAAAATGGACACCACCAAGTAAAGGGAGTTCTACAGTTTCGTTCCCATATAGTTAATTTGTCCCCATCATATTTCTCATTAATGCCAACCATTCTCTTGCCATTAGTACAATCTCCAGTAAATGATGTTTGCCAACTTACATTAGGCTGCAGCTCATATTTAGTCAAGAGCGGTGCTTTTGGAACATATGTTGGTGTGGTCA